>NW_022195169.1:0-48532 GCF_008641045.1 Pistacia vera | reverse complement strand
GGACCGCCATCAAACTCATGGTATTTGCCCTTCCCATTCAATTTGATGTCAGGCAGAAGATCAGATCCCATCATCACTTTGAAGTTGCCGTCACTGTCAGGTTTGCCTTCATTGACAAGTTTAGATCTCAGTGACTGCAATCTAGGAGCAATCCCCGGAGAAGTTGGCAACTTAATTTCATTGCAATATCTACATCTAGGAAAGAACAATTTTGTGTCACTTCCTAGCAGCATCAATCGTCTTTCTAAGCTTAGGAATCTTCATTTGGATAATTGTCATGGGCTTCAATCATTGCCAGAACTTCCACCCAATTTACATCTCCTTGAAGTAGATTATTGTACTTCGCTAGAAATATTACCAAATGCATTACTATCGGGCATGATACCATATCGTGCAGAATGCATTTCTTGCGTGAATTGCTTGAAATTGAGTGACTACAAAACCAGTGTGGCATCAACACCAAAGGTCTCTCTCTTTTCCTTTTCCCCTTTTCTCTCTCTCTCTCTCTCTCTCTCTCTCTCTCTCTCTTTCTCTTGAGTTAAAGATATTCAATGTACGATTTTATCTATCTTCTATTTTTATTTTTACAGGAACTGCCCAATCCAATACTTGAGTTAACCAGCATTGTTATCCCTGGAACTGAAGTTCCGAAGTGGTTCAGCCATCAGAGTGAGGGTTCTTCAATAAGAATAAAATGTCTTCCAGACATGAAGTTGAAGGTATTCTTTGTGACCGCTGTTCTGTTTGCCCGGAAGCATTTTCCTGCCCTCAAAGATTATGCTTACCTTCGTTTTCAAGTCAATCAAGAAGGGGAAAATCCTTACGTGTTCGATCTTACAGCTGAAGATAATTTTGTCCAGGGTACTGTATCAGACCATCTTTGGCTAATCTATATCCCAATCCGCCTCTTCCCCACTGTGCCGCACAAATATTTTTTTGAGTTTGAATTTGACACATCAGAGTGCCCAGCAATGACTGTGAGTAGGTGTGCGGCCCATCCGATATATGAAGAAGAATTGGTCGAGTTTGACCATCCAACAGAACAATGCAGTAGCTCTATTTCTGGGAATAATTTGATTGAATATCACCAAGATTTTGTTACATCAGAAATGGATGCTGCTGCAACTAAGCGAAGCCTTTTTGAATATGATGGAGCAGAAACTAGTGGAATCGGTGAGGAACCACAACCCAAAAGACAGAAAAACTCAGAATTCTCTTGATCACCTTGAAGGGTAATGAACAAGTAAGCATATAAATTCGTTTTTAATATTTAACATAATCAAAAGTTTCAAGATATTTTAAAATTTTATTCTAATAAAATGATTATTAGTGAACTCAACGTGTTATTTATTTATGTATATTTAATGATCACAGCCGCCTTCATGCTGAGCTCTTAGCAGGTCGTTCCTGAAATTGACATTGATGGTGGAATCTTTGGTTGAAGTGCATGTGATTGAAGGGCTCTTTCTAGTTAAGTAGTTTAAATAATTCTGAATTTCAGATGATCACATCTCTATTCTGAAGGAAATTATGTGAATATTACCTTATGGCTCACTCTTATAGACTATATATAGCAGTTGTTGGATTCTTTTACCTGCTATATGTTTTCATCTAGGTTGAAATTACATGCCTAATAATTTCAGTTATTTTGATATGTGCCTCATCAAATGATTACTTACGACTTGATGCAACTAAATATGATTTACAATGTTGTGGGCTTGGGCTGAGAGTCCCTTGGGCCAAGCTCATTACCAATCGTGACCTTTTGTTAAAATTTTAAATTATGATTTACATTGGGAAATCACCCACTACTATTTTCATCTTTAACCCCCATCTTCAATTTTAAGCCAAAGATATAATTGTAATAAATATTCTTCTTCTTTTCCCACGTTTTTACTTCAAAACTTTATATTGATAGATTTAAAAAATTAAAATTAACAATAAACCATACAATTTCCTCAATGAGAATTTGTGATATCAAGTTTTTGTTTTAACGGATAGGAAACTAGGGTTTTCTTCCGTTAATATGGGATTCCATAAACAAATTAATTCATAATTGTATGATAATTTGATTGATTTTGTCTCATACTTTATTCTTAATTCTAATTGAATAAAAATTACTTTAATTTCTTTATAACCACAAACATAAAGCTTTGAAGTAAAATTAAAGGAGCCTAGACAAATGACAGTCAAGAGGTGTGGAATTTCATGATCATCCAACAGAACAAGGCAGTAGCTCTAATTCTAGGAATTTGATCAAATGCCACCAAGAATTTGTTGCCTTGGAAATGGATGTTGTTGTAACTAAGCAAAGTCTTGACAATGAAATTGACGATGAACCACAACCAGGCACACAGCTACATACAAATATTTGGGTTAATTGCTTGATATTTTAAAACCATAACTTATATGTTTTGAATCCACTCACTAAAAATCATGACTACGTCCCTGACCATAACCTAAAAGGCAAAAGAGCTTGAATTCTCTTGATCACCCTCAAACATAACTAGTGACCTTAATCAAAATAATATGTTGATTTGTCGATAAAATGAGAGAAATTTGTGATTGCCATTCTTCTCTTGATTTGTGTTGATTAGTTTGTGTTCATTTTATTTGTTTTTGGAGTTGATCAATTTGTGATTTTTTTTCCTCATATAATTTGTGTATTTGTTTATGGGTTAATTTATGTTATCTTATAATAAGATCGTTTCATTTAAATTATCCATTATTTTCGAAAACCATCCAAAATCTCTTATTATAGGGTTTTTTTTTAATATTTTTACATCGAGTTTTTAATACTATTAAAAGGGTTATTCTAGAAAATCTTGGAAACCCTCAAAATAAATGATCGCGAGAGGAATATGAAATTAGTCCTTCGTCTCACATACAAATTATTTGAATAAATGTTCTTATATAAAAATCAATCTATCATTATTATGTGATTATAATATTATTATTCATTTATATCTCCTTCACTTATGTATGCTTTTAGGTTATTGCATTTATATGAAAAAAATTGTATAAATCAATAGAATGTATGTATGGACTTGGGCCCAAGCTTTTTGCCAATGAGCAAGTATACAAGCCCCAACTTTTATTTAAAGGGCTGTCATATTTATAAACATTATATTAAATTGTTACTCAAAATTTAGATAATCCCTAAATTAATTTCAACATTATACCTTACTCTTCAATATATAACACATAACGTTCCAAAATTAAATTAATTGAAATCTCACTTTCTTCTATATTTATGTTGCTATTTTTACATAATCTCTTTTTTATATGGTTTAATTTCGTTTGCTATCATTTTAAACACCCCCATAATTTGGGAATTATGGTGACCCCCACGTCAATATTACTACCCTTCCTTAAGATTTTACTTAATTAAGCTATGCGTTGATATCTGTTTCTTTTAGGATTTAAGAAGTTGTTTTTGCACATGAAGCAAAACCATTTTTCCTAAATTTTTTCTAATATTAGCAAGAAAACTCTCACTTTCAAATTATCAAAAAACCCCTGTTAGGAATGGATCTAGGAATTAATTTTAGAGAGGGAAAATTTAAAATAATATAATACTGTTGATGCTGTGATTTGCACCAACGATAAGTACGTAGATTCCTTGGTGAAATTTACGCAAGAGTTGTATGAAATCCGTGATATGATGCAGGATCAATGAACGCAATAAAAGAAAAAACAACAAAAGATTTTTAAAATGGTTCATATGCTAAGTTTAAATTCTACTTCTACTATTTTTGTATTCTTTTTTGTGTTTTTATGCACACAAATATATGTAAAAAATTAGTTTATACGTGTTGTGAACCCACGCTTTAAGGATTGACCTTATAAATATATGAAAAAAGTTAATGAGTGACGTTAAATCTATAAATATTGGTACAAATACAGGATGATCAAAGTAAAAAAACTACAGCAAATTAATTAAAAAAAAATTAAGTGGGGTAACCAGCCCACTCATGACAATGTAGGTCCATCATCGCTCCCAGTCTTGGGGTTATTTAATAATTATTAAACAAGGAGATGAGTTTAATACAAAACAATCTCACAAGACAAATATGGAATAACTGGATTAAATATATAATAGATTTGTTTTAGATGAATCTTTTGACAGATGTTTTGTACATGACATCTGGGTCATCTTCGTTTAACTTTTTAGCCTAAGGTACAATAATTTGGTCAGCAGACAATGAAATTGACAAAAATGTCTCTCGTTACATTGACATTTTAATTATAATTTTACAACTTTCTTCTCCCAATAATTACTGTCTGTTCTGGGCTTGTAATGATACTGGGCTAAGATTTAATAGTGTAAAGTGTAAACCATTTCTTTTCCATTATAACTTTGCTACTATATACTTTTTCTCATGGTAATAATTAATTATACTTTATATATCAATTGTAATATTTCTAATGAAAACCGTCCATTTCCATTCACGTCTTTTGAGGTTGATCCAATCTATGTGGGCCTTCTTACTTTGAAAATAATATAAGCATCCTTCAACTTTTTAAAATCATGAGTAAAGGACATGTTGCCACCCAAGATTTAGCGAAACGACGAGTTGATCCCTGATTTAATTTATTTCAGATTCCTACTCTTAAGGTAATATCATTAATTCATGGCCGGCTTAAGGGTAGGCAGTGAGGCACCTGCCTAGGGCCCCAAAAAAATGGGGGCCTAAATTTTTTATAATTTTTTTTTTTTTTTTTTAATATCTTACAAAAATGAAAATGATTTATATTTCTTATTTAAGCTAAGGGACCCCCCAAAAAAAGCCAAAAAAACCCAAATTTATTATAAACTTTTTACATATATTTCCACTCAAAGTTTAACAAAATAGCAAGTTTGTACCTCTAGTTTTATATATTTAGTTTATACCCCTAAATTAACACACTGAATCTCTTTTAACAATGGAAGATTAAAATAGTCATTTACATACTCAAATTACTCATCCCCAATTCAATCCCAAATTTGACATTCACATAAATCATCTCCAGCCCTCTTCTGCCGCCGTGGTTTAAGTTGATTCGGTCAATTATGGTTCTGATCGATTTTCTCACCAAATTACCAAAATCATCATTTTATCATTTCCCAACCTTGATAGCCTCGATTTGACTAATTTTTGATGAATCTCGCAACCCAACTCCACCACACACAGGCATTTCCAGCCTTTTTGGCATGTACCCACTTGTTGGTCTTCCCTGACACCACCATCTTCCTCCCCTCAACCCTCTCACCAAAACCCCTATCATACCTTAGCCCTCTCACCAAAACCCTATCATACCTTATCCGTTTACTCTGCCAATCGTCGGCCATCGATACCTTTTGGGCCGTGACTTCTCAAGCCTTTTCTTATACATCTTGGCATTGGAAATCACCCATTTCACCATCCATCACTTCTCCAATATCTACTCTCCAAAACCCCCCACCAACCTAACCTTGTTAGCCTGCCGATTGTTGTCCACCTCTCCTAGTGTTTTTCATCTCACAGGCAAAAATAATAATAATAATAATAATTTTTTTAATATATGCTCATATTATTAGAGGCCCCAATAACTCCTGCCTAGGGTCACAAATATTCTAGAGACAGCCCTGCTTTATTTGGTAGTAATGGGGTTAGCTTCTGTAATGCTAAGTGAGGACTTTAATCAAGCATGTATGGGCACTAATTTGGGCTTCGATTTCCACGATTGAGGAGTCAACAACGACAAAAAACACATCATAACAATCAGTGATGGTGGTGAAGTTGGTGGTGAAATCTGGAGAGATCGATTGTACCCAAATCGATTGAAAAAGCTTGAGAATTAACCCAATCTCACAAGGCGGCACGAATGGAGGTGGTCAAAAACAATATGATGTCAACAAATGAAGGTATAGATTTTGTAGAGAGGTTGTGGGGATCCAATGGTGTCTCAGAAGTGATGGGCTTCGAAATACGGCTAGAAGAAGCCAAAAATCATCGGCTTGAATGTTGCTAATGGGAACCACTTCTTGCTAATGTAAGCCTATCTCACACCAAAGAAAGTGCAGTACACTTTAGCATGCTAACATGCTCCGCGATATAATGTTATACTATTTAGCTAAAGCGTTACTTTAAAAGTAGAATATGAAATAAATGTTAACATTTTACTAATATCGTTACTTTAAGAGTAGAAATTTGAAAATAATAAAACTAGTGGCATCAACTTATAATTTTGCTAAACCTCTGTGGACATGCCGTTTCTTTGAAATCATTTCTAAAATTTTTTATGAAACCTTTTCGTAAAATATTATGATATTAGATCTATTTGTGAGACAAATGTTCCTATTTATGTTTTAAATTGAATTGTATACTTCAAAGTAAAATCTAAATCCTAAAAAATATAATACAAAACTCATATTGGTTCAACCTTTAGATAATTAAAAATCAATAATACTACACAAGAAATTTTACAAAGATTTTTATACAAGTGAGGTGACAAAAAATGAATGGAAGAGTGAAATAAAAAGTTAAACTCATTAAATTTACTATTCCATTCATATTTTGCCACATCATTTTACGGAAGATCTTGTAAAATTTCTTATAAATGTAGTATTACTCATTAAAAATGGGGAGAATAACAGAACAACTATCTATGCCTTAAAAAGATTTTCCTTTTGGGTTTCAGAAACTAACAATATAATATCATTTTTTCATTTAAACGTAAAAATTAAGTGTAAAAGAGTATTCATGTCATATTATCTTAACATATATAACATTAAACACACCAAATCTAAATATCAAATCACCCCGAATATCTCTCACTAAAATTCCTTTAAATTTTCTAAAATTCAAACCCTAATACTCAATGCAACAAAATTGTAGAAAAATTAAAAGAACTACAAAAAGTAAGCTCTATCACATGTTTGGCCACCAACTGTCCTGCTGGCTAGATTGCAAATTGGCCACCGTGGAGTGATCTCCCCGCTAGATTGCGGCTTAGTAGTGTGGTTGGCCACGACTGGTAGTCTAAGTGCAAACACCCTCTCCTCAATCGTATGAGTTGACAATGTATTTATTTTTAATGATTTTGGATTTGTCATTTGGTATTTGTAATTCTTTTATAATGTTCTTGTCTTTGTTACCGGGTTTATGATTTTAATAAGTTAGAAACATTATGAGGAATGAGATGGTGGAAATAAGTTTATGATTTTGTGTTTCATGTTATTGGAGAAGGTTTTAGATAGGTCGATTGTTTGGAAATCATATAGCATCAGAATTCTTTAGATAAGTGGTATTCTCGGACGCATTTTGCTTGCGCCGGAGAACTACAATCACCGATGTGGTAGGCATTGGCATCTTAAATTTACACTGACGCTGTTTATTTTCTGGCATTGGATGGGGCATTGGCATTGGCGTTGGCGTAAAACACTTTTTCATGGTGTAATTATATTTTGATAATGAATATTGAATAATAGGAGGAAAAATAATATTTCAACTGTTCAAGTTGGTGAAATTATATTTCAAATGGATGAACTGTTAGTAACCTAAGGTGAGAAGAATTTTTTATTAAGAAATAGATAAGGGGATCAATCAGCCCTTAAAGAATACAATTAAACCCCTGAATTATACTTAATAAATGAAATGTTAGTTCATAGTTGTTGGATTTGATTGTATGTTTAGTTATGTGTGATGCACCATCGTAATGTTTTATAAGTAGTTAGTCATAGTCATCAATCTCTTTTTCCCATACAAATAAGGTTAATAAATATTTTTATAGCAAAGAAGTATATGTTTTTTGGACATTATATATTCGGTAATTTTATTTTCCATGATTTAACAGACAAGACCTTTGATATAATTACCTTAATAATTAATGGTTTGTCATACGATCATAAGGAAAAGGTAATGAGTATTTGTTGAAAAGCACTATTCCAATTAATCTGGTTTCTTTTTTTCTTTTTTTTTTTAGTATAAGATTTGAATTTATCATCATCTTTTTTAAATTATCACAAAGTCATTGAACAACGTGACATTTTGTTTTCAATTCTAATTATGAACTTAGATTATTTTTTTTTTTTTTTTTTTTTTTTTATAATTTCTATAGTCTTTGAAAATATATAAGTGGGATTTTGTTTATTAATGTTATTGTTATTATTGTTTATCTCTTTTAACATAAGTAGGATACCTATATTTTTTTACCTTTAACATTGGTTAGACATTAATTTTTTTTATATGTATTTATATATTTTGAATTAATGCATGCCCTAATTTGCGGGTCAAAGACTAGCAAATTATTAGTTATATCGTAAAGATAAATCCAAATTTTAAAATAGTAAGTGGCGGTTGAAGACAATTCGATTTCTTAAAACAAAGGTGTCCTCACTTTTAAGAATTTTTGTGTCTATCAATAAATAAAAATATATTTATATATATATGAGACTTAATTTTTTAGATTTTTTGTGAATCATCTTTCTCTATTGATCTAAAAGTGATAAATAAATGTTTAAAGTAGTTACATATAATATCAATTCAGCATCTTTATATCATCTAGATCGACAAAAGTGAACAGTTCACTAGGTATCCTGACCATAACATTGATAATATAAAAAATCATTGAAAGAAATTAATTGGCAACAATTCAAAGAATTAAAAGGAAACCCTTTTCCACTTTTCATATATAATTCTTATTTCATCCACAATGAACCAAAAAAAAAAAAAAAAATTAATGTATTGAAACAAAAATAAAAAAAATTATTAAAGGATATAATAAATCAATTCATCAAAGGACAAAATGGCCTACCCAAACGAGTCCTATGGCTAGGAATACTAAAATGCCTAATCCTCCCTTCTTGTTCCGTCAAATATCCTTCACAAAGAAACGCCTTGGAAAATTTATCCTCCACAATTCTATCTACATCATGCACAAACACATCCGTCTCTCCTTCTTCTCTGTTCCTCGCCATCAACCCCGCAGTGTAAATTGCACTCATCCTCCCCGGAGCTTCATCGTGATACCCCGTCGGGGCATCCACCATTATCAAATCCCAGTCGGTATCATAAACATCGCTCGGAAAACCCTTCAGCGCCAGCCGACACTTTGAAAACCTCGGATCACTCACGGCCTTGCAGTCATTTCCTACTCCGATCTTCATCAAATCTTCAGCTTGGTGAACTTTCGTGTCATACTCGACGTGGTACGATTCCAGGGTGGGGAGTTTTTCTTTGATTTGGTCGATCCAGGCTTTATCTTCTTCTAGAAAAACTGTGCGGCCTCCATGGTTGAGAGATGTCCACATGAGGCTGTCGTGACCGAGGCCGAATACGAGGAAGTTGCAGGGCGATTTCTTCTCGAGAACTCTTAAGGAGACTGAGATTTCTTTCAGGGTTTGTTGTGGGGTGATGTTTGTGGTTACATAATGGACAAGAGCATTGGCGAGAGATGGTGGGGTTTTGGTGCAAGTTTGTGGTAAAGGAAGAGAAGGGCAAGATGGTTTTGTTACTTGTTGCTGTTCTTGATCTTCATTTGCTGAGTTTGGGAGGTTGATTTGTGAAATGGGTGTTGAGTTTTTTTCTTGAGAGGATGAAGATGAGAAGGTTGTTCTTGTTACGAAGAGGAGGAGGAGGAGGAGGAAGGAAGCAAAGAGGAGAATGAGCTTGATGTTGAGGGGAGATTGAGGCTTGGAACTCATGGTTTTTGTGATTATGGTGAAGGAGAGACACAGACCGAGCTCAAGAGAGATGAAAATGGAAGGACTTGTGAAGAGAAAAATTGTAACACTAAACAAAGGGACACTTTTTCTTAAAGAAATAGATAGTGGAAGAACTAGCGAGATTTTTGGTATGTTTGGTGGAGGGGAACAATCTCATAGTATAACCTTCAAGATAAGGTTACCATGCACCTTCAACTGAATTAATAAGAGATTCGAGCTCATACTGATTAATGTTACCGACTCTTTTCTTTATTCAAGTCTAAATCTTTGACAATCACATTCTAGTTTAATGTTAGGTATACAATCAGTATCAACATATGGGATTCAATATAAACTGAGGGGGTCCATACTTGTTATATAGAGATAGGCAGTCGCAGATAAGGTCCCCTGAACAAAAGAAAGAGAAGTAACTTGAAAAGGAAGCGGTTGATGAGGAACAATGATTGATGGTAATTTATTTTTCAAGTCTTAGAATCGAAGAAATGAAGATTTGTAAATTTGATAATGACAAGCAAGCTACTAGTATTGATGTGCTGCTAACTTTGGTAAATTATAATACATTTTTTTCTAATTATTTTATCTTAAATAGAAGGTGACAGATATCAAGTAGTTGAAGAGGTCGATGATAACACAGACACGCATATGATATCTCATATCACCGTTAATATGATTAAATAAATGAGTAATGTTATGTGATGGCTTTTGTAGAGTTTTAGGAGTTGAAAAATGAAAAGGAGTACAGAGCGGTTAGAACCCTCTGGAAAAGGGTTTGAAATTTAATTATATATTTCCCTATTTTTGACAAGTGTTAGGTAGAGTTGGTGGTGGGCCGTGCACGACAGGGCCCAGCATGGAAAAAGCATAGCATAAAAAAAAAAAAACATGACACGATATGTAAATATGCGAGTCGTGCTGTGGGTCTTAAAAAAAGCTTATGGACTGGTATGATATGGCATGGCAAAAAAATTATAAAATAATAAAATTAATAGCTATTTTTTAAATTTAGTTGTTATCCCCTATGCAAGAGGTAACAACTATTTTAAAATAGTTAACGATTATTTTAAACTTAAAATCGTGTTGTTGAAGCCATTATATACATGAAAGATTAGGTGGCGGTAGATTTCAAGCTTCAAAATCGTGTTGCTGAAAATATATTTGAAGATTTTAAAAATTTAGAAATTAATAAAAATGAAGATGTATACTAATTCTTAATCTTAATTTCTAAGTTTGTATTTGTAATTTATAATTATAACTTATAAGTAGTAAAAAATGTTAAAATTCACTTAATATTTCAATGTCTCATTATTTTATTATATTTTATAGTGATTATATATTTTTAATTAATATAAATACAAAATGTCACTAAATATAACATATAAAATATTTTTATAATAATTATTAATAATAAATCAAAATTACCATAATTTATAAATATTAAAATAAAATATTTTCACAAAGCACGTGGGTCGACCAATGGCACGACCTAAGGCACGACACATATATAATGGGTGGGCCGGCACGACACGATAGGGCACGAAACTGTGTAGACTTTGGCATGACACAGCCCATAGCACGATGGACCTTAAATTTTGAGGCACGGTACAGCCCACCACCACCTTTAGACTGACAGGCTTCACTATTTTAAGTTGACATGTCAAAATTTAATATTCATAACTCTAAGGAATAAATAATTACTTTATTACATTATATCTTACTTAATTAACATATTACATTAATATATATATATATATTTTTAGTGCTGTACACTTGTGTATAGAGTTTTCATTTCTGGTAACTCTTGAAATATTCAAATTTATTCCAATAGAATTAGAATAATACTATACATACAATATTTTTTATATAACTTGATGTGATAAAAGATAATTGGCTGATTTTAAATTAAAAATAAACTTTCACCCAATAATCTTTTGTCACATCATGTTATATGTGTAGTATTACTCATAGAATTAATAAAAAAATTTAGTATTAATGAAAAAAATGATCAAAAACGCTTTTAAAATACAAAAATAAATCTAAAATAAGGGTACTTTTTAAGAGGGATTTAGACATATATATAGCCAATTCAGTAAATTTAATTTCCCAAAATGTGTTAGTTTTATTTAAACAACAAATCTAACCATATGTCTAGCAACTTTTTAATTATTTCTTTAGTGAAATAAAAAAGGATATGTTCTCTAAATATTATGTTAGATAAAAATGAATATTAATTTAGATTAAAATGAGTTATTTGATATAATAATTATTTAATTAATATTCTAAATACTAGTAATGTTTTAGTTGGAATTTGTAATTCTTGAGTTAGGATCTTGTGTACACTGTTGACTGAGATTTAAAAGCTCTCAATAAATGGAAAACATAATCATTAATTGTTAATTATTAATCAATCAAGACTCATATTATGTTTGCCCCAAATGGTGGTCCTTTTAATTTTTTAATTTTTATCATTTTTGTCATGGTACTGCTGATTGCTTTTAATCAACCAGTAATTAATTACTTCATTTGTCAAAATTATTTTTAAAACTTTATCCCACAAAAATTATAGTTGTAAATTCTGCTGTAATTTAACTGATTTCTTAATTTAAGTCACTAGCAAATCTTCAATTAATTGAAAGATAAAAATGAATCAACAATAAATGGAATGTTAATTAGGATTTTGGTTTAACTAAGGTTATAATTAATATGGGACAGTGAGAAAGTTACTATAAACATCATTATTATGGTTAAAAAGAAAGACAAAAAGCAGCTATTAGTTTCAAATTCTAATAGAGTATATTTTGTCGTATTACCAATGAAAATTTGTTTCCACAGTTTTGTGATTAGATTGAGCTTTTTCACAACGGGCCCAGTTCAAGGAGGTATACATGATGAGTAATGCTACATTTACACCACTCATTACATCATTTTCATTATATCATGATGTGGTATATCCTACCTTCACATAAATTTTTAATTATTTTAAATTTTTAATATTATAATAAAATAATTATTAGTAAAATAGTGATGGTGTAATAAAAATGATGTAATGGGTGATGTAAATGTAGCATTACTCATACATGATTGGGCTCGATTTGTGTTTGCTTATACTCAAACCACCCCGAATAATTAATACACACAAATCAAACCGGTTTAATTTGTGTTGATCTCGATTAATCAATTTCGCAAATAAATCTATCTACTAATGGATTAAAGATGCACCACTTTTTAATAATTTTATGATAATAAATTTATCCCTGTATTAAATTATTAAAAATAATTTTAATTTTTTTTAAGTTTTTAATTATATATATATATACACGGTTTATTACTCAACTGGAAAGGACCAAGGAGGTGTTTATTTGTTGAGATGGTGGAGCCAAATTTAATCTAAATTAGTATTTCATTAGAATATGAGTCTTCCTAATATGTTTTTATTTATAGATACAATTAAGAATAAGAATATAATTGTATTAAGAATTAAAATAATATTTCTATTATGATATGATATTTGAGTCCTATTATAAATAGTATCTCATATATTACATATAAAAAGAGGTTAAATTCTATCACAATTAGAGAGGGAAAACCACCAAAGAGAGATTTAATGATATAGTAAATCTGTGAAGCTTGTGACTTGTGAGAGACTTGTAATTTTTCTTGTTCTCTATAGTAAAATTTTGTAACAGCAAAATAGACGCAACTCTTATATAGAGAAAATCACTATAAATCTTTTGTTTGTGTGTATAATTTATTTTTTTGTTATTTTGTTTGTTTTATTTTTGTTTTTATAGGGATTTAGGGTTTGTTAGTATCCAATTAAATTTTGGCAACGTTACTTTGTGTAATAGAATGGAAAAGTGTGATGAATGGAAATCTGAGTGAGAAAGGGAAAATCCGAAAATGAGTGTAATGGCCAATAGATGCAGTTTACTTTTCATAAGGAATATTGAGAGAATCAGATGAAACGTACTATATGTAAAATGTTAATGTCACAGATAATAAATATTGTTATTGTTATCACCACGTGATGATTTTTTCTGATTAAATACGAAATAATGTAAAATAATTTTCTTTATCAATTTAATATTATAATACATATTTTCATAAAGAAATTTATGGATTTATTCATTATCATGTTAATTTATTATTGTTTATTAAAATGAATAATAAAACAAATATTAAAAAATTTCAAGTAAAATAGATGATTAAAGTCACTTGTCACTTGTCAGCGACCGGTCATGTCACTCCTAGTTCTTGCATCACTGCCTATGCGAGAGGGCCTCCACGGCTCAGCCATTCTTTATCGATCATCTAGTGCAAATTTTTTTTTAAAACTACCGAATTTTTAATAATGAAAATAATGTAATAATATATAATTTTTCTATTTCAATAAATCTATTGTATCCAAAATCTTGAGTAAATATATTGGAAATAATATCTAATTCACAAAAAAATATAAAAAAATTTACGTATAAAGACGTGAGGAGAGCCAAAAACTTTAAATTCTTCTCTTATCAATTGATGTTATTAATGTCTTATGAAAATTTGTGATGAAATTAGAGGGGAAGAAGCAAGGGTTGAACAGAAAATTGAGTTATATGCTAATATTTTATATGATTAAGTTCTTCAAAAAATTAAATAGTAAACAATTATGTTTACTCTTAACGTTAAATTGTCATAGTCAAAATTTAATGAATGATTCAAATTGAAATATAATCTGATTATTTTTTAAAATTATGTCACATTGATAGATTTGTGAAAAGAGTATAACATGATCATTCAAAATTTATTAAAATAAGGGAAAGATACTGATAATTACTAAGTAGATTATTAATTTATAATTATACATAATTATATAAATTTTTAATTTTTATTTCCATTAAAAAGGGGTGTTAGTCACAACATTAAATCTTTAATTAGTAAAGAGAATAGATATATGTTAAGTAATTAATTAGGTAGAGATAAAATATGAGAATGTAAGTACAGATGAAATGACAATGAGGTTAAGTTATAAAATTAAAAATTACAATTAATAATGATTTATGTGGTATATTATATAAACCAAATTAGGAAAGAGGGGGAGAACAAAAAAGTCAAATTAATAAAGACAGATATAATCCCAAAAGAAAAAGAGAGATTCTAGAGAAAAATTTCCATAGAAAAAATTGGTTTTTTTAATTTGAGGATACCAGTGTACCCTTAAAGGGCCTAGGTCCATTCCTATTCGTGAACAATCAATAGTTGGTGATCCAAGGTTTAAATCTAGGTTATTTTGAACATCGATAACCAACTTATATAGTTCCATCACAAACAAGCTTCATGCATTGTTTTAATTATAGATTTAGACTAGCATAATACATTATTATCTTTTAACTTTCGACATGACAGTATCGTGGTTTAAAGGAGAATTCTAATAACAACATTGATAGAAGTGGTTACCGTTAGATCAATCTCTAAACTTGTTTCATATCTGGATTATTAATATTTTAATTTAAAATTAATAATATATAAAATAATTAAATATTTAACTACCTTTTAAAATAAAAATAGGACAACTTAAAATTAAATTTGTCCTATTTTGCAAACCCAGAATACTGGGTCCTTCAAAATTTCGGACAAGTCACGAACTCACAAGTAAACAGGATTCCCAAACGCACACCAAGCCTATCCACGCATCCAAACGAACACAAACCAATCCGCGCAACCAAACAGAAACATTATCAACAAGTAAAGCCCAAAACTCAACCGGGCTCAAGCGAGGGGAGGAAAAGCAAAATCATGGGCAAAGCGAAGAAGGACCTGCTAACGAAAGCTCCATGGAGGGGGGAAGACGACGACGACTCCAACAAGTTCAAAGACGCCAAGCTCAAAGTGACCAGCGACTCCGGTGGCACTTCCACCATGCACGTGCCCGGCAAGAAAAAGACCTCCAAATACGATAATCTTGATGACGACGATGAATACCTCCAAATCGACCCCCAGCTTCGTTACAGCTTTCAGCGTAACTTCCAGGTCTTTCTCTCTCTCTATCTCTTTTCCTTGAGATACCCGGTTCTTGTTTTTAATGTGTTTTTTTATTACCGGGGTGGTAACGTTGCTGGCGTTTGTGGCGTTGCTTGTTGGGTGAACGATTATTTGCTTTAAAGTTCGTGTTTTGAATGAAATTTTTGCTCCGTTTTGTATTTTGTATTCATGTTTTTTGGTTTCTTTGGTAACCCAATTCGTGTTTTTGATGGGTTCATAAAATAGTGCTGGAGTGGTAATGTTGCCGGCGACGTTACTGGTGTTGCTTGTTAGATGAATGATAATTTGATTTAAAGTTCGTATTTTGAATGAAAATTTTGCTTCTTTCTGTTTGTTTTATTCGTATTTTTTGGTTTCTTTGGTAACGCAATTCATGTTTTTGATGGGTTCGTAGTATGGTGCTGGAGTGGTAAGGTTGCCGGGATTTTTAAGAAGGGTACATTGAGGCGTTTAGAGAACATTTACGAGCTTTAATTTCTTTTTGTTGTTGTTGGTGGCAGTGTATTTCTTTGGATACCAATTAAGGGAGTGATATGATTCAGCCTCTTTAGAAAGGGCGAGGGCATAAAATATTCTAAAAGTCAGAACGTTATTAACTTTCTGAATTTTCATAATTATTACAGCCTTAAATTATCAGGTTAATTCCTAATTCAATAGGAATATGATGAAATTATAATTATTTGTTAGAAGTTAATAAAAGAATATATAATTTGTAAAGTTTTAATGACGTGTGTATTTAGCAAGATGTGTGTTGAGAGTAGAACATTGGGTGCATATATTCCGTCCTTTAGCAAATAAAGAGAACTCCCACCCCTGTTGTTTTAACTTTCTTTTTCCCCGCAAAATCATGTTTTTGTAAGGGCTCTTACTATAGCAGTGGAGTGGTAGCATCGCCAAGCCAGTTAACAACATACTATTTACAGAAGACTTACAAGCAGCATGTTCTGCAAACTATAATTTGCTTTAAAATCAACAATTTTGTTTTTGTTTTGATTATGAGATTCTGCTTTACAAATGCAACATTAAATGGTTATGTAGACATATTTGTTGATGATGTTTGGTTGGTAGGCTCTGTTGTTTTAGGCTTTTTATGGTGTCTAGAGAACTTTTAATTTAATTTTTTTTTTTTTTAATTTAGTGAAATTTAATCAATGCTTTTGACGGTTATGGTTGAGGTTTATGATGATATTTAAATTTTCAGTGAGTTCTTTTGATAAATTCTGTTATCGGTTGGTTGTCTGATGGTATTGTAGTTAAACTTTATGGAAGAACAGTAATAGTTATTTATGTTTTCTTGATAATGTATGTGGATGGGTGATTTCATGTGAATCCTCCCTTTGCAGGAATAATTTTTAGGATACAAGGAATTATGAATGTTGTTTTGCAGAAATGTGTTGCTTAATGAATATGGTGTATTTGAACTGTTTATACTTTTTCTTTTTGTTATGAGGAGACTGGGTTCTATAGTCCGTCAATCATGCAGGAATAGTCAAATTGCTTTCTCATGGAAATCACTAATACATCATCGAGGCTTGTTTTCAGTAATTTATTCTCTTTTAGTTGATAATAGTAATTGACTACTGGGATTAACAAAGACGGCAATATCTGAGGCTTGTTGATTCAGTTAAGCACCACAGCCTACAGGATATATTAAAAGAGCTTTAATTGCATTCTACATGTTGTATAGCCCTCCTGCTGAGCGTTTGTTCCTTTCTTTATGTAGTTGATGACTTGATGACGATGCAATGCTCTTATGGCAGTTTGAAGCATCTCATTGGTCACTTGCATATTAATTTGTGACTTCTCACATTGCAGACTTGAGTCATATTATCAAAATAGATACCATAGAACAGTTCTCAATCTAGTTGAAATTGGTTTGGCGTATGAGTTGACAATGGAACAAAGTTTCTGTTCCGTCTCTTTTCCTATTTTAATAGTTGCTTTCGCTCACCCGAATATCCTGTTAAGAGTTTTCAGTTTTAACTTTATGCAAAGTAAATACATGGGTTTTCGGGAGTGAGCATGGTTCATTCTGCTTTAGTGGCAGAAGGGAATAAACAAGTTTGTCTGGCTCATTAATTTCTAATGTTTCTTGTTATTAAAAGGTTTACAGGAATCCACGATTTAAATTCTCATAGAATACCAGAAATCTTAATTTGTTTTTCAGTGGCAGAATGCAAATGAAAACATTGGAGTAGCCTTACTATTATTTATGGGATTGCACTGTACATCCATCTCCTACTCTACTAGGAAAGGCATGTTTATTAGACGTTTGAATTTTTTCTATTTGTTTGAATGTTATCTGAGGTTACAACAGATAATGCTCTCTGTTAATCCAATTGACATATTAACAGTTGTTAAATGCTCTCTGCTTAAGTTAAGACATTTGCCATCTTTGTTTTAGTTTGACGGTTATATATATGTTTTAACTTTATTTAAGAAAAGTTTACATAGTTCATGGGGCTGTATATTGATTATTCCATTTTCATACAGTTTCTTCAGAGAGTGTTCAGCATAGACACAATCGTTAAGCCTCTTCCACCTGCCATGGCATACAATGTTTCCCGCAACTTGAATTTCTTCACAAGGATTTTCACGCAGTTTTTTGGTAAGTTTGATTTCAGTAGCTTCATGGATTGAAGATGAACCATGTTATGCCTCATTTTAATAGTTCCAACCCAATTCGTTTAAAGGGTTCCTGTCCTTTACCTCCCTCCCTTCAGTGGAAGGAAAAAAAAAAATTGTATCTTTCTCGATGCTTATATATTTTAACCACATAAACATCAGTCACGCTTTTTGACTGTTGAAGTATAATCTGTCACAATTAAGCAATACTACATTTACAATCCAATCTCACAAATTTTCTTTCATAACCCTGAAGTGGTATCTCGTCATTGGTTTTTGATGAATTTTTCCTTTTGACTAATTGTGGGCTGATCAATTGCGACTTGCTACGTCGAAATTGTGAGAGAGAGTTTGTGAGATTGGGTTATGAGCCAATCTTTATTGGTCACAATTTTCCACTTACAAAAGAAGCAGACTAACTGGATGCAACAACCCAATAATAGAGAATTTCAGTTTTTGTATTGTGTGGTACAATTGGATTATTTTGTTCCATGTTAGCAGTTTAGTTTGTTGAAAATTTTGGCCATTCAATGGACCTAATTGTTGAGTTCTCTGAACTTTGTTGATCACGAGAATAGTCAAAGCTATGATTGCAGCGACTGTTTATCGTCAGCAATTTTCTTTCTGCCAAGTATTTTGATTTTAGCTTGTTATATTACAGATCCTGAAGGCATTGCTGGTGCACAGAAATCCCTTGGGTTAGGACAGGAAGAAAAAGCTCGTCGTGTGCGTTGAGGAATAGAATTTAGTTATGCGCATATTCAATGTGGTTGTAATCTGGACTGTATTTGGATTGTCACATTATTAAGAGTATTCCCTTTACTTAGTTTCTCAAATGAGCATAACCTAATCTTATCATAAATTCCCAGATGGCTCTTTGAAATTTTATGACTTTTGGTTTGTATACAAATAAGCTTAAGAATTATGAAAGTAAACAATAAGCTCCGAATTCTAAATGGACAGACGCTACAATCAAACTCAGAAGTTTATTTAATCTCAATACTGTTTGAGAAATTATTTATAGATACACTAAATTCTTCTTGAAACAAGAACTGGTTATATTGTGTTGAATCCATCTTAATGTGATAATAGTTCTAATTCCATGGTCAAATTTTCAAGTGACAGTATTTCTGTCCAATGATGGTGTATATACTGCATAAAATGCCAAATCTAGATGACTAAAACTACAGTAACTCGAGTGATTACAATTCTGAAACTACAAACTAAGGTTTTAATTTAAACTGGCTAATCAAAATGAAAGTAAACAAAACTTCAAACACTCCCTTGATAAAATCAAATCACACTTAAAAACCAGTAACATGGAGATATATCGTATATACAATGAACTACATGTGCTATCTTCACCTTGATAAATTTACATGTTGCATTTCCTAAAACCTTAACAATATCACACGATTAGGATATTCAATACTTGGGGTACGCACAAGAGCAGCAAAAATTGACATCAAAATTGTTGTTTAATGTTTAAGTTTTCACAATAACATGCTTTATTCAGGAGAACCTCCTCGCCAGTATCCCCATTTACTCACTCCACATTCAGCAAGAAATTTTTCATAATCGTTTTCTAGTTTGCCGTAAGCATGAGACATATCTTCAAAGGAAGTTTGAGCTATATCTTCTGATAAATCCTGCACAGTGTTGACAAATTAACAGCATGATCTACCACAGTTAGCAATTAAAGATGAAGGTTAAACAGCAAAAAATGATTTATGGACATAACTGGCAACAATTTCATTCTTCAACTTCATCACCACATTGGAAGCATAAATTATTACAGCAGGATGCTGGCTCATTAGTGCTTCAATGAAGTCTGAAATTTATAAATATGAAGATTAAGAGCATGAAAAA
This sequence comes from Pistacia vera, assembly GCF_008641045.1. Lineage (NCBI taxonomy): Eukaryota > Viridiplantae > Streptophyta > Magnoliopsida > Sapindales > Anacardiaceae > Pistacia > Pistacia vera. Next base: position 28,329 of record NW_022195169.1, on the reverse strand, counting down.
CTTTTACACCAAATGAATTCCTTTCAAACTGATAGCTTCAGGACAATGCTTCAAAACCAGTAAAAAAAATATGCATTTTGGGTGCTCTGTGAACTTGGGACGTAGAAAAGTTTGTGGAAGATTGGCCCTACAGAAAAGTGAAGGCATCACTACTGTTTTAAATTTTTGAACCAAGAAAAAGAGCAATCAATATGTTCTACAATTCTACTTTGTTGGCAAGATATTGATGAAATTACTATGTAGTCTTCCCCGCGCTTTTGCTTTGAGTAAAATATTTAAAATATCAAGATTTGTCATATGCATGAGACCACCACAAGTGAAATTGATAAACCAAGTTGAATCCAAGCATTAAAGGGAACTGGCGAGAATTACAACTGCAGCAGCAATATACTTACATTCGACTCTGACCTTGTTTCAGAATCTGAACTGTCAGCTTCCATTATGTCTCCGAGAGCAGACTTCCAACGCACGATTTTGGACCCATGATGATGTCCCTTGGATTCATTCACAGTTTGGTGTCTTGAATTTCCAGAAATTCTAGTGTTAAAGGAACCAATTATGCATCTGATGCAGAATGCTATAAGAGGAACCATTACTAGAAAATAACCAGTGGTTTTAGCCTGATAATAGAATGGATAAGCCTGTTGATGTCACTACCATTGATGAACTAATAAGATAACAAACAATTGGAAGATAAAACGAAGATGATGCTGCAAATTTAGAAACAATCTTACATGTGGCAAACTATGGGCAATTTGCACAGTATGGTTCTTTTTGTCCAAAAGTCCATTGAAGATATTCAAGGAAGGTTGACGAGTCTCTTTGAGATTGACAGTGGACAAACTATCCTTTTCAGTCTGTCATAGTTCATGTTATGGAATTAATGCCGTATTAGAAGCCAGAAGTCAAAATCATTATACAAAATTAATGCACTCCAAGCATGAAATACAAGTGAAATAAATTTTAGTTATGATCCACAAAACATTCTAATGTGTCAAGATATTTTGATGTGTCTAACAAGTTGCTGAATTAAAAAAAAAAAAATATATATATATATATATTTTATGTGCACGAAACTGCTTCTGTGGCATAATTTGAAACAGCACTCTAGCTTAAATCTAAAACCCTGCCCAGAGACAAGGCTCAATAAAGCTGCTTTGTAGACTAATTTTTAAGATTCTAAAATTAACAACCACCCATAGTTTTCAACCACATACCACATAACAACAAAGAAACAGTTTAATTAATAGACTAATTACAAACTTCTATTCGTTTTTAGTGAATGATTCAACTAAAGATATATTTTTCACAAAGACCGAAGAACTAGCTTTTTACTTTCCATTTCTACACACAACTTTTTTATTGCGTTTAAACACCTTTGAAGTTTGTCTACTATTTTTTGGCAAAATCTCCAACTGATAAATACCTATTAGTTAATGTTTGACCAATTGATGAAATTAAAGATAAAAACATGTTTGCATTTCAATGCGTACATAAAAACCATGTGAAGATGAGCTATATTATCAGTCTTTTTGCACATATATTATCATCGAGCACATAATCCAAGCCACTTGTTTTCATTAAAACTCAATCCCTGATACATGCAATTAGCATATGTTGACATCAAAACATCTCTCTTTTCATCCAGACTGCCGGAAATTTTGCCCAAAACTCTTTAAAGTTTCAACTTATAGAAATAAATAATAATAATAATATAGCATAACTTATATATTGAGTGATAGGGATCAGGAAAGATAGAGGAAAAAAGAAAGAGGACAAAAACAAGAAGAATCAAAAGTATTATTTACCATTCATATCTTAGGTCTACCTACAACAATATTAGAGGCCTCTGTTTATAGGAAAGCCAAAACAACTAACTAGGAAACAGATAAAAATAATTCTTATGAAAATTAAATCCCTAAAATCTCTATATTATTCTACATCAATGAGCATCTATAACCACAATCTCAAGAGATGCCATTGTCAACGTACATGATTAAACTGAGAGCAATTACATGTGCAAGAAAGTAAGCTATTCTAGTAAACAAGAGTTCCACTACAATGAAACTATGCATCAAAAGTATAGAATTCAAAATGCAATGCAACTTATAGAAGAACTTTTAATTTATACTTGTACAATAACAACAAAACGAATAAAAAACCAAAAGACTTATCAATAATGACCATGTAATATTGCTTACCGCTGGCCCTTCTTCCCTGGCAGACGAAGGAATTTTAAGGTGCTGCCCTTCAAATACAAGATCAACATCCACAATATTCTTATTTGCTGCTGCAATTGAATAGACAGACACCCTGTATTGCTTCGAAATTGAAGTCAAAGTTTCACCCCTGCCACCAAAAATTATCAAATTCAGAGAATCAACACCATTTAAGCCCAGAACCAAGCCCATCTCAACACCTAAATCAAAAAGTTGCAATACTAATTCAAGCAAATTGTCATATATAAGTCAACAAGAGAAAGTCAAACTCTTCTAGAGTTTCCATACTCATCATGCTTATAGATTATTTGGCTTAAATCTTAATCATATCTAGTCAAAATACTAAAAACTTTAAAATCCCACATTACCATAATTTCAAAAAATTTCCTTTTCTTATAAGAATCTTTAAACCTCTCAAATGCACATAAAAAACACATTAACTCAACAAAAAACATAACAAAACTAAGAAAAATAAAATAAAAAAAAAGAACCCACCCAGAAAACGGTTCCTCAAAATCCATGAAAAGAATCAAAGAAAATATTCTCAAGCTTACTCTTTGACCACATGAACCAACAAGTGTTTGTGATTGAGTCCATTTGCCACCTCGTGAAGTTGAATTCTCCACTTCTGCCACCCACAAAACAGATGATTTATTGCCAATTACTTACTTGACTAAAAGAAAAATTAAGACTTGCAGGTAAAAAATGTACCTTTGCTAGACCTCTCAAATGCTTCTTGAAATGGAAGCTAACAAAACAGAACAAAGTGGTCAATAGTTTGTTGATTTGTTGGTAAACATAAGCAGGAACCGAGAATGAAGAAGAAGAAGAACTGAAACCTGTGAGAAGAGAAAGTTGAGGTTTGGTTAGGGAGAGAAAGAGGTCGTCCCTGTCTGTGGCTGAGCTTCATTTCCATCACTTTCATAAATTTAATACAGATTGACTAACGAGTATTATTTTTATTTTGGGAGATTCTAAAACTACCCCTAACCTTTTGTTACTATTCACTGGTGGCATTTATGCAGGAAACTATCAAAATATACCCTTGAACCAACGAACCCTAAGTACTAGGGTTGTAAATGAGTCGAGTTGAGCCGAGTATCACCCTAAACGAGCCCGACTCAGTTAAGCATTAAACGAGTTCGAGCCGAGTCAGTCGAGTCAGGAAAATTCGACTCGTGACTCGACTCGTTTATAATTAAGTCGGCTCGTGACTCGACTCGAACTCGTTTGACTCGACTCAAAAAGCTCGATTATGACTTGATTAACTTGAGCTCGAACTGGCTCGATTACAGCTCGTTTGGCCCATTTTTTATATAACCCGCATATCTTGTTTTATACGAATCAGATTCAATTTTTGGTAAATTTGCATCCAACCAACATAAATCACATGCAAATCAACATAAATCACATCCAAATCAGCACATCAACAATGCATTACACAACAAATTATAAAATCCTAAAACTTTAATTGGGGTTTGGGTTAATTTGCAATATTTTAAAAATTATACATGTCAAATTTAAACAGACCTAAAACTTTTATTTTTTGCAGAAAAACCCTAAACGAGCCACTATTGACTCGCGAGCCGAATTGAGCTGAGCCGGGATAGACTCTAACTTGGCTCGGTACCTAATTAGAGTCTTATTCGAGCCGGCTCGACTCGATTATAATCGAGCCGAGTTCGAGTATTTAACGAGTCGAGCTAAGCTCAGTTGACACCCCTAACCCTAACACCATCAAATTAAGTTTAACTGTTTAGGGGTATTTTGGGCAATTAATTAAAAATAGTATACTATTTCTATTTCACTAGTTTTAAGAACTATTTTAAACAAATAAATTTAAAAATTAAATTTAGAACCAGGCCAAGATGTACTAGATTTGAGTTGTCGAGCATCATATTTTTCAAGGTAACAAAACTTGACACTGCTAGGGTTCAGGGGGGCAATGTGATGATTTATGGTATAACAACCATGAACTGGGATATTAGCTAAAGGTGAGGGGTAGGTTTTGATATTCTCCCTTTATGCTTTTATGTTTGTGGGAGACGGAGATGGGGCTGGGGGATTGACACGAACGTCGGCAATAAAAGTCCTAGGTGGCCATTAGAATTAAGGACATTTTTAAACGAATAATACTGTGTGTATTAACGGATTTAACTAACTAGAGTATTAACTTTTGTTAAAATCACATATAGTACCTGTACTATACGTATAATACCTGTACTATATTTTAAATTAGTATACTAGTGAGTAGAATCCGTTAGTACCCATAGCATTACCCTTTTTATACAGTCAAGTTAATATTGGAGGCATGGACGGATCCAGCCCCTGGGCCTACCTCAGCTTTTAAAATAAAATTATTATATATTAGCCTACCAAAAATTGCTATTAATGTATATATCCTGACTCAACCTCGTAAGTTTTTTAAAATAAGAATTATTATACATTTTATTATATATATATATATTTAGGCCTCTAAAAAGTTTGTTATTAATATATATATTTTAAGCCCACGTCATATTAAAAGTTTAAAACACTCTATTCTTTTTCTCCATGGCTCCACTTACTATTTATGATTTTATCTATAAAATTCTTTACTTTCTCATTCTTTTTCTCATGCTATTTGCTTTTAAAACTTTTGAAAATTAAAATTGTTGAAGCTTTCACTATTCAAGATGTTATAATTAGCTTCGTTTTCTCCTTTATCAGTTTTAGGTATGCATATTGCTCATTTCAATTTAGTTTATTTTATGATTGAATCATGCTTTTTTTTTTAATTTTTTTTAAAGGTTTTTTAATCTAATTTAAGAGAAAAAGACATGAATCTTATAAGTTTATTTTGTGTTTTGTATCTAAGAATGAACTTACTTTCCTAAATCAAAGCTTTAAATATATTTTAAAGGACGTTATTCTTCATCTTTCACTCACTATTTTCTTATATTTCAAACGTCACCGTTCAATTGTTCAAAATTATTAATGAAATTTGAGTTACTAACTATATTTATATCAAGGAATTTTTTTTTTTTTTATTAAATCATATCAAAAGTCAACGTAACATTAACTTAACTTAAGTTTTGGTTGACTTTAACTTAGGCTAGGTCTGATAAATGTCATGAAAATTTATATTATAATCTTTGGAAGTCAAAATGAAAAAAATTAAAATTAAAAGAAGGTTTTGCTCAAGGTTTACTTAACACATTTACTCAATTTTTTTTTTCTCATAGATTTATTTAAGTAGAGATTATTATGTTATTATATTATTTTCTCTCGTATTCTTCATATAGTATCATTTTCTTTGTTTTAGGTTTGATTTTTTTTTTTTTANATATATCTAGGCCTACAAAAAATTTATTATTAATATATATATTTTAAATTCACATCATATTAAAAGTTTAAAACTCTCTCTACTCTTTTTCTCCACGGCTCCACCTACTTTTTATGAGTGAATCCATAAAATTCTTTACTCTCTCATTCTTTTTGTCATACTATTTGCTTTTAAAACTTTTGAAAATTAAAATTGTTGAAGCTTTCACTGTTCAAGATGTTATAATTAGCTTCGTTTTCTCTTTTATCAGTTTTAGGTATGTATATTACTCATTTCAATTTAGTTTATTTTATGATTGAATCATGTTTTTTTTTTAAATTTTTTTTAAAGGTTTTTTTTATTCTAATTTAAGAGAAAGAGACATGAATCTTATAAGTTTATTTTGTGTTTTGTATCTAAGAATGAACATGCTTTCCTAAATCAAAGCTTTAAATATATTTTAAAGGGCGTTATTCTTCATCTTTCACCCACTAGTTTCTGACATTCAAACGTCACCGTTCAACTGCTTAAAATTATTAATGAAATTTGAGTTACTAACTATATTTATATTAAGGATTTTTTTTTTTTATTAAATCATATTAAAAGTCAACGTAACATTAACTTAACTTAAGTTTTGGTTGACTTTAACTTAGGCTAGGTCTGATCAATGTTATGAAAATTTATATTATAATCTTTGGAAGCCAAAAATAAAAAAAATTAAAATTAAAAGAAGGTTTTGCTCAAGGTTTACTCAACACATTTACTCAAAATTTTTTTTTTTCTCATAGATTTATTTAAGTAGGGATTATTGTGTTTTTACATTCTTTTCTCTCATATTCTTCATACTTTTTTTTAAGTTTTCACTAGTTGTTTGACAAACAATGGTGAAGCCGCCGAGGCCCCTCCTGGGCAAAAATCCTGGATACGCCATTGATGGGAGGTTTGATAAAAATAACTATATGGCTCCCTTTGTTTCCCTACTTTCTTACTATCTTATCCTAAAAATCTAAAAATGAATTTATTTCAATATTTTTAAAATTTAATCTTATTCTATTCAACTCAAGATATTTAGATTATTTTTAACCTCTTAATTTTGTTAATTTAACTAAACACCCCCAACAATAAAAGTTTATAAATTAACAAAAACACCCTCATCCACCCATATTTGCTAGATTCTAGCCACTATTGTTGGAAGGTGGTCAGAATCTGCCGTAATGGCGCACTACCAACTAGATCTGGTCGATAGTGTACCGATCTGGTCTTTCCTGACCAGATCCACTGTGGATTTGGTCGGAAAAGGCCAAATCTATAGCCACAAATCTGGTCGTTGACGACAACCATATCTTGAATATAAAACATATTTTTAAATATTAACTATGTCGTGATACAATTCATATTTTGAATCGTATTTTTTAATTGTATTTTGATTACAAATCAAACAAACCCTAAAAGTGGATCATTTTTTTTTTTGCTATATGTTTTAAAGGCAAATAAGGCAAATAAGGATTGGCTTCAAAAGGCAAATAAGGATGACAACATTTAAACTTAAAGGTAAATCACTCCTATGTGGTTGATATAAACTCGTGGATATTATTTAAAAGGTCTTGACTTCTATTCTTCTTAGTTATTAATATGGATAAACATTGGAGTGTTTACTCAGTTGTTAATTTCAGGACCCTAAAAGACTAATCGAACATTAGAGACTTAGTTTTATCTACAACATAGTATTTTTTTAATGCATCGATATAACACATTTTTTATTCATTAAATAATAAACTAGTGTATAATGTTTAGCCTCTATTTTTGTTTGGTTAGTAATTATGTTCATATCTGAGAATTTTCTATCTTTTCTATATAACACTTGCCCTCTTATGGTGGAAAGTCTCAAGTGTCTATTTCAATCGTGTTTGTTTAAAATGGTAATAGGTGGTTTCACAATTGGATATTAATTTTCGTGTACAAGGTTAAAAACTTTCAGTAGTGGTATCAATATCGAATTTGGTGTTTTTGTTTTCAAAAATGAAAATGCAAAGTCCAATTTTGTGTTCTGAATTCTGAAAACAATATCTGAATTGATAACAATGAAAACATTTTTGCTATCTAATCTATCAACTGGTAATATGTCATTAAACGCCCATTTTGAATCAAGGCCCAAAATTTTGTTACATAAATATATTTTTGATTTAATTTATAGAAATTTATATAATTAATTAAGTTACCTCTATTAACACCTTTTAAAACACAAGGTCAAATTATTGCTTAACATGTTTCCTCTTCCAATTACAAATTCTATTCGAAATTAATTTCAATGAAAAAAAAAATACAATTTCTTTTTGCATTAAAAAAAAGAAAAAAAAAAAGAAAACTGGAATTAATCAAGTTAATGTTGATTTATTATTGTTATTAATACGGTCAGCATGATATTACTATTCTTACCAAGTTTCTTAGGAAGTCATCCAAGCATTTATAAAAGGGTTTATTTCATTTGTCCGCTACAATATCGCTTAGAATTAACTCATCTATCTTATCTAGGAAACACTCAATATCTTTTTGTCTGTAATTTGTAAGGAGGTATTTGATATTCTGATTTCTGAAAGATTTTTTGATATTTTTTAAAGGATTTTTGTAATTATAGAGAAATTTTTTATACTTTCTGTACAAAACGAATGAATTTAATTCTAAGCAATCTTCTAGAGAGAAATGAAATAAACCCACTTTATCATAACCATTTTTGCCACAACTTCCACCAATACCATACACTTGGGCAGTTGGTCTCCATTTGATTGTAACTGAATCTATTTACATCATTGCATGTAATAGTCTTAGTTGTATATCATTGCATGGGATAGTCTTAGTTGTATACTTGCATACAATAATTAATATATAACTACCTCTACATAGATTGACAGTTCGTATGAGACTCTTGAATGTATTACTCAAGAGGTCATGAGTTCAAATCCTCATGACTACTAATAAGAGATAATTATTGGAGGCTTACTTGACAGTTAACTTCAAGGCATCGAGGGAATGATCGAGAAGCACGTAAGTTGTCCCAGAAAAAAAAAAAAAAAAAAAAAAAAATAAAAAAAAAAAAAAAAAGAAAATAATAATAATAATAGATAAATAAAAAGTTGACTAGATGTTATATGCAACAGTTGTTAATTAATACTTCTTTTACTACTGAGCCATCACTTGAACATACACATATACAAATGCAGACTTATAGCCAGCAACTTGTAGATTCACGAGAATTCTAGCAACTGCCATCACCGCTACTTCAATACAAAAACGCATGAATAACAGCTAAAAGCTTCAACTAGTTTACTCAAAAAACACTTTATCATTTATCCCAAATCTACTTTATTTTTAAATGCATATGGCTCGCTACATGATTCCCATAAATAGCAATCTAACCTACCAATCAAAGCAACAATACTATAAATTGGCATTCCTGGATGGCGGTTTCATTCCAAAATATTTACTCAAAAAATGAAGAGAATTAGAGAGGAATTTTTATGGGTTTGTTTGGTTTTTGGGTGCTTAACTTCTAGGGTTTGGTCACAGCGACAACCACAGCCACAGGGTCCCCAAGTGCCTTGTTTCTTCATCTTTGGGGACTCATTGGTGGATAATGGAAACAACAACAGGATACTCACACTTGCTAGGGCTAATTACAGACCTTATGGCATCGACTTTCCTCAGGGTGCCACTGGTCGATTCACCAATGGCAGAACTTATGTCGATGCGCTTGGTATAACACAAACTTTCTTCGAAAGTATTATCTTTCATTTTTTCATGATTAATTTTTTTTTTTTTCAGTTTTGCATGATTACATATTGCGACACTTTTTTGCGTCAGTGTAGATAGCAGATTCCGATAAGATTTGACTGTGTCACTAAAACACATTTTTCCTGTAGTGAATGCTATCTATTTTTCCTAACCTGGACATGACATTTTGCAGCTCAACTCTTGGGATTCCCATTTTATATTCCACCTTATTCAAGAACTCGAGGTCCAGCATTGTTAAGGGGAGTGAATTATGCATCTGGAGCAGCAGGCATTCTTGATGAAACAGGCAACAATTTGGTACTTTGATAATGAGGAAACCCTATTAATTTTATAATTTATTTATGAGCGAGCATTCGCAATTGCTAAGTAAACGCTTTATCCAAAAGTTTAAGTAGACATGTACAAGCTCTTAGGATCACTACAGAAAAAGAGGGCTACCCCGATGCAGGACCTGCACCGTAAACTTGCGGGTGGCGTCAGGGTATTGCATTTAATACGCCGACATGTGTATCGCGTCAACGTTTGTTAATATATTGACACTGGTTTCCCGCGCTAGGCTTCGCGTTGGTACAGACAGTTTTTCTGATTGTCATCGCATGTGACCTGAAGTGGATAAGATTAGTAACATGATTTTAATTTTAGGGTCTTATTTTTATAGATCTACCCGACAATATTATATAAATTAATCTCTAATATTGTGATTAATTATTTGATAGGGTGGTCACGCTTCCATGAACCAGCAAGTAGCTGATTTTGGAGAAACAGTGACTCAAATGAGGAGGTTTTACAGAGGAGACGCAAATGGACTCAACAGCTATCTAAGCAAATGCATATTTTACAGTGGAATGGGAAGTAACGATTATCTAAACAATTATTTTATGACTGATTTCTATTCATCTCACTCAGATTACACTCCCAAAGCTTTCGCTGATTTACTTCTTCGGGATTACACCCGCCAATTAATGGTTAGTGCATGGCTTTCAGATCTAATTAATTTTCTAGTACAAAAGAACACGTCGACATACGTTAAGAAGACTCATAATAATAATATTATCAGATATATTAATTTAGAGTTAATGACTGGCCCCTAAAGTTTAATTAAATAACACATATCAACTGAAGATTTAATAAAATAACAAAAACTTTTCTACCATTAATGAATTATTAGAACTTATACTACTATAAGTTAACGAATATTTATGTAATTACTGTCTTGCTTTTTATTTTAATATCTAACACTTAACGGCAGATGCATTTTCATTATTTTAGAGACCTTAAAAAGATTTTTATATTCAATCAAATCCGAGGGAGATTATTGTAATTAACCCTTAATTTTATGAAAGTTTATAGAAGATTATAACTCTTTTTTTTTTTTTTTTTTTTTTTTTTTTTTTTTTTTTTGAAACTTCCAGAAGAGATTTATGGCAGAAATTCAAAATTAAATACTGATCGAAGTCAGACATATATTTTAGTAAAAAAATATAAGGGAAGCAGATGAAGTTTGATTTATGAAGAACAAACAAATGTTATTAGGTTCTAAGTAATTCATACATAAATTGTTCATTCTCAGACTAAACTTTGATCAAATTGAGTGTTAAACCAGGGTTATCATGTTCTGAACCTGATATTAATTTACTTGAATTTTTTATTGTTTGTTTATTATTCAGCAATTGTATAACTTGGGGGCTCGGAAGGTAATTGTGACATTAGTTGGACCAATCGGTTGCATACCATATCAGCTAGCACGATTCAATGGTAACAACACCAGGTGCAATGAGAACGTCAACAAGGCCATTGTTCTCTTCAACTCAGGCCTCCGCAAGCTGGTTGATCAATTTAATGGAGGTCAACTTCCTGGAGCAAAGTTCGTTTTAATTGATTCCTACCAAAGCTCTAACGATCTATATTTGAACGGATCTAGTTATGGTAATAATATTCTACTTCCTTTTTCATATATATACTTGCCTTTGGAATATTTTTGAGCAATCTTTATATATACTTGTCTTACCCATTTTTATATTAAATGTTTGGAAATTTGGATGATAATTTACAGGATTTGAAGTGCTAGACAAGGGATGCTGTGGAGTGGGAAAGAACAATGGGCAAATAACTTGTCTTCCTCTTCAAGGACCTTGTGATGATCGCAGAAAGTATCTGTTTTGGGATGCTTTTCATCCCACTGAAATGGCTAACATTTTATTAGCTAGAGCAACATATTCTTCTCAATCATACACTTATCCAATCAATATTCAGCAATTGGCGAGTCTCTAGCTAATTATCAAACTGTTGATTCATTAGTGCTATTGGATTTTCGGAATTAAAGGACCCAAAAAAAAAAAAAAAAAAAAAAAGAACTTCTTGTTTCCCGAATTGTTTGTTGTTTGTTTCTAATCAAAATTTGAAATGAATAAAAGATTATTTCATCCTTTATTAACACTCAACGGCTTTTGAAATTTCTGCTTAATGTTTGCTAAAGTTTCCTCTTTCTTCATCTCAATTATTTCAGCAAGAGTTGAGACAACGTTTATACTCAAAGCGAACAATAAAAAGGTTAACATGAGGTTATGTATTATACACACATATGTTTAAGTTGGGAATGTTGAAAAATTCTGGACAATTATTTTAGAAATTTACAAAAAAGAGAGACAAGTTTGAGATCAAACTGAAAAGAGACAAAAAGAACTGCTAAGAGGCTGTAAGATTTAACATTTCGTAAAGGTAATGATGGAATTCGACAAATTTGTAATATTTATAATTGAAAAAATAGATTCATATATTTAAAAACATCCTTAAAAATAAAATAGCCGCTAATATCTATCCGTTGACATGTATGAGATTCCCAAAAGACAATCTAGCTAGCCACCCGTGCTAACACCAGTAACAAAAAGGCCAAGGAAGAAGCTAGAAAAAATTAATTTTGTTAACCAACGATGGGTTGGCCGAGTGGTAAAGGCTTGGGGCCAAGAGGTTTGCTCCCTCTGTGGTCTTAGGTATGAATCACAAGAACGGTTGCTAATATTATTGGCCACGGACCGTAGGACTTACCTTGTTTTGAAAGCATTGTTCAGGATTGGGGGATTAGGCAGGTGCACTAAGCTGGCCGGACACTCTGATAACAAAAAAAAAAAAAAAAAAAAAAAATTAATAATTTTGTTTTTTGGGTTGGGGGGGGCGGGGGGCTAAAGTAGAGGGTCATCTGTGATTTCATAACAGAAAATGGAACCAATTTGAGAGAAAAGAGAAAAAGAAGAAGAAGAGAAAACGTCTTCTATATTGAGTAAAAGGTTATAGGAAAGGAAATACTTTCCCTTTTATACATTGTTTTTGTGAGAACAAAGAACAGCTCTCTTAAGAACTTAAAGACAGAACGACGTCATTTTGGCCAATGATGCTGAAGTCCAATCCCAGTGGAATATACCATATATTGAGTCAGCATCTGATGAACTGATAGAGAACAAAACCCTTGACACAATTTCACCAGTAGGCAAATCACAAATAAGCAGGTGTCCAAGCTATTCAAGAGTACCCAAACGTACTTGGAGCAAGGAACCACAGTATTAGTTTCAGGAATCATAACCAGGGAACAGTTCCAAGGTCAACCACACATATTCCAACTATAATAAGTTAAAGCCATTGCACCAGTTTGAGAAGCAAAGGAGCAGCGAAGAAAAACTGCAGTAGTAGTTTCAGGAACCATAAACAAAAGAAGCAGTTCCAGAAATCAACCATATATACTTCCAACTAAACTGAGCAGTTCTAGAAATGAACCATATATACTTCAAACTAAACTCATGTTAAAACCACTACACCAGTGTGAGAGACAGAGAACCAATGATCTTCACAATGCAGCTTAAAAAAAATCAATTATCTTCACAGGCAAACACACAAGAAATTTCAGAACTAAGTCACCATTAGCAGCTTCAGAACTACGCCAATTAGGATGATGAACCAGTAGAAGCAAGCACTATTAATTTTTGTATTTGTTCAACAAACTGAGCAGCTGAAAGTGGCTTGGTCAGTAGGTCTGCAATCTGAAGCTTAGACGAGACATATTGCATAATCAACTTTTTGGCTAAAACTTGTTCCCTAATGTAATGCGTATCAATTTCAATATGTTTTGTCCTTGTATGAAAGACCGGATTAGATGCTAGGGCCCCTGCATTACGTTATCACACCAAATGATAGGAGTTGTGTGAAATGTAATGCCCAATTTAGAAAACATATCCAATTTAGAAAACATACTCTGCAGCCAGGCTACTTTTATGGCAGTTTGGGCAAGAGCTCTATATTCAACTTCCGTAAAAGATAGGGCAACCACTTTTTGCTTCCGAGAGCTCCACCAGATTAAGTGTGGACCTAAGTAAACACAATATCCACTAGTTGATCTTCGGTCATCAGGGTTGCTGCCCCAATCCACATTAGCATAACACTCAATATGTAGAGAGCTGGCTGGCTTGAATTGCAATCCAAAATGAAGAGTTCCTTTGGCATATCTCAGGACTCTATTGTAGGCTTGCCATTGGAGAGTTGTGGGGGCTTGTAGAAACTGACTAAGCTTGTTCGTGGCAAAGCTTATGTCAGGCCTTGTGAGTGTCAAATATTGGAGAGCATAAGGTAGGATGCTAAAAAACTGGACTATCAGCAGTACATAATCTGGTCCCAATAACCATGGGAGTGGCACAAGGATGAGCCTTTAGCATTTGAGTTTTAATAAGCAAATCAGTAGCATACTTGGTTTGCTTGAGATGAAGACTAGCGGCTGATCTAGTAGCTTCTAAACCCAAAAAATATTTCAATGAACCCAAGGTTTTTAGTGCAAACTCGTCATTAAGGTCCTTCATCAGACGAGAAATGTAGGATGAATCTAAGCATGTAATAATAATATCGTCTACATACACAAGCACATAAATAATCACAGAAGATTGTTTAAAAACAAAGAGACCAGAGTTTGAAATTGAGTTCTGGCTGAAGAGCAGTTTTTAACTTGTCAAACTAGGCCGTAGAAGCCTGTTTTAGACCATATATCGCTTTATTTAACTTGCAAACTGAAGAGGGCTGATCAGGAGCTTCAAAATCAATAGGTTGTCTCATATACATAGTTTCATTGAGGACACCATTGAGGAATGCATTATTCACATCAATTTGTTGAATGTCCCATGAGTTAGAGACTACTAGAGTAAGGATAATCCAAATAGTGGATGGTTTGATAACTGGACTGAATGTCTCAAAATAGTCTAGTCTAAGGGTTTGTTTAAACCCTTTTGCTACTAACCTAGCTTTGTACTTCTGTAGAGAGCCATGATAATTAAATTTGGTTCTAAGAACCCATTTATTGCCAATAATGTTCATAACGGGGGTTGAGGGGACAAGTGTCTAGGTGTTATTGCGAATAAGAGCTTCAAATTCTACTTGCATAGCTGCCTTCCAAGTAGGATTAGAAAGAGCTTCAGCCACTAAAGAAGGTTCAGACTCAACAATAGGTTGACTTGTAGTGAGGTAGGCTGTGTGTGGGAAAGTTCCAAGTAGGAACCACAGGTGTGGCTGCTCTTGACAAACCAGCCATTGTTTTCACTCATGTAAGCATAAGGTGAAAATTTTGGGCAAAAGGAGGCAGTGTCTCTAAGGCAGTAGTGGGCAGTGACTTTGAGCTAGTAGGAAATTGTGAAGTTGAAAAATCAACATCAAGAAGACAACTGGGAAGAGCACATCTTGGTTGAAGAACAGGTAAGGAAGATACTGACCGAGGAGTACAACTTGTGACTGGCGTGAGAGAGATTAAACAATCTGTATTAGGAGGAGAGCTTATTACTGCACTGGGACCAAAAATAGTTGGAAAGGGAGTATTGGGAAGAATAAATCATGGAAAGGTAGGTGAAGTGGGACTAGTGTTTTCAACTTGCTCACTAATAGAAGGACTGTTATTGGATGTAAGAAACTGGTTATTGAAGAAAGGAAATTCAGTTTCATGAAACCTCACAGTAGGAGTAATGAAAACTTTTCCATCACTTCTTAAACATTTGTAACACTTATGCACTAGACTGTACCCTATAAACACATACTTAGAGGAGTGAAAGCTGAACTTATGGTTATTAAAACTCCTAAGATAGGGAAAACATGAATAACCAAACACCTTGAGACTCTCATAAGAGGGCTGTTTTCGAAATAATTTGTAATAAGAGTGTCATTCTTTAAAACTTTAGTAGGCATTCTATTAATAAAAAAAGCAACAGTTTCAAATGCACCCCACCAATAGTTCAAGGCCATGTATGCATGAGCAAGTAAAGTGAGGCCTGTTTCAACAATGTGCCTATGTTTTCTCTCACTACGGCCATTTTGTTGGTGAACATAGGCACAAGAGTGTTTGAACTGAATTCCAATTTCAGTAAGATAAGGTATGAGATCTTTGTATTCTCCACCTTGGTCAAATGAAGACACTTTAATTTGGTGCAAAATTGCCTTTCAGCAAGGTGATGAAATTTAATAAAGCTAGACTTTACTTTAGATTTTGTTTTTAAAGGGAAGGCCCAAGTAAATATGCTAAAGTCATCTAAAAACTGAAGGTCATACTTGAATCCCTCTATGGAAGAAACAGGGGTAGGACCCCAAACATCACTATGAACTAGAGCTAGAGGTTCAAGTTCATGGGATTGGGAGGAATGGAAACTGTTCTGATGCATCTTCCTAATTGACAAGTATCACAAAAAGAAATGCCAGAATGTGGAGGCTATGAAGAATGTGATGATGACAAGGGTTTGTTAAGGCATGACATGATTTTTTGAAGCGTAGAGTAGCTAGGATAACCTAACCTTTTATGCCAAACCATGTAAGAGTTGGCCTGGTTGTTAACAATAAAGCAACTTGCTGTGATCATATTAGATTTATCAATATTAGTGAGACAAGGATTAAGAGTGGACTGAACAATGGCTTAATGACACACAGGATGATCAGAATCTAATGCATCAACATTGGACACAACAGAGTGATTATGACCAAGGGAAATGCATGTATCAAAAGTACCAAAATTGGACATAGCAGATTGATTATGATTAGTGGCAACAAAATGACTATGATCAATGGAAATGCATGCATTAGAAGCACCAAAATTAGCACAACAGATTGATTATGATAAGTGGCAGCATGGTCATTATGATCAATGGATATGCATGCATTAGGAGCACCAAAATTGGACTTAGTAGATTGATTATGATAAGTGGCAATAGAGTGATTATGAGCAATGGAAATACATGCATTAGGAGTAGGGCTATTTATATAGCAGTATACACAGAAGGAATACAATTATGCACAATAGAGTTATTATGGTCATCAACACATGCAATATTATTAGAATAGGTAGTATTGAACATAACAAATTTGTTAATAGTGAGAGGACACTCATCACAAGAAGGCAACCAATTAGTTTTATTTGCAACAAAGGAATTACAAGGCAAATTACACAAAGAGGGGTTTTATTGACACTAATATTCTGACCGACACTTGTGTGCACTGAGGACCCTTTACATGGTGAAATAGAGTCTAAAAAAGAATCAGACTTTACATGATAACTAGACTTATTAGGTAGATTGAGTTGGGAGCTCTCGAAGAGTAAAAATATTGAGTAGGAGCTACATAGTTGACTGGTGAGCAAGAGGCAGTAGATTGATTGGAGTAAAAAGATGTAAAAGGAGTGGATGGGATGTTCAGCTGATATAAACCTCCTTTAAAGCCCCCTAGCAGTAACATTGCTCGTGTGGATTTGTCCTTAACAACACAACAGTTATAATCAAATTCTACAATAACATTGTTGTCTTTTGTGAACCTAGAGATGCTAAGAAGATTTTTAGTAATTTCTGGCACACAAAGTATGTTCCTAAGATATAAGCATTTAGAATGAAATGAAATAGGGGAAGAAGAAACACCAGTATGAGAAATAACAAGATGCGTACCACTACCAACTTGAAGTTGTGTGTCACCAGCATAATTCTTACTTACGCTCAAATTATTCAAGTCAGAAGTCACGTGATCTATAGCCCCAGAGTCCATGTACCAGGTAGGGTCAATTGGAGTGAAGGCTAGAGCAATGTTTGAAGAAGCAAGCTGCTGGTTGTGATAAGCTCTAGGATGTCCACAGACTGAGCCAATGTCAGGCCTAATTCCAAGTCCTAGACTAGTAGATACATAGTTGGCTTGACTGTAGTGGNACTTGAAGTTGTGTGTCACCAGCATAATTCTTACTTACGCTCAAATTATTCAAGTCAGAAGTCACGTGATCTATAGCCCCAGAGTCCATGTACCAGGCAGGGTCAATTGGAGTGAAGCTAGAGCAATGTTTGAAGAAGCAAGCTGCTGGTTGTGATAAGCTCTAGGATGTCCACAGACTGAGCCAATGTCAGGCCTAATTCCAAGTCCTAGACTAGTAGATACATAGTTGGCTTGACTGTAGTGGGATGACTATTAACTAGGAAGTCCAAAACCGGGAGAGTGATTGAGATTAGTGTGTGAGAAACCAGTAGCGGAACTGTATGTTTGCTACGAAAAGCTAGTGTTATTCTAATAAGAAAAAGTTCCAGCACCATTGTGTGATTGTGAACCATTAGTAAAACCTTGAGAGGAAGTAGAATAATCAAAGTTGAGAGGTTGTGCAGAGGTATTAGGATAGTGAGGGCTTTGATAGTTATGAGATGAAACCACAGATTGTTGTAGAACGCCATTATAAACCAAATTAAACCTATGATAACATTGGATGGCTGAGTGTCCAGCCTTGTTACATACTTGACAAATTAGTCTATTCCTCCCATTACCACGATCTTTGCCTCTGCCTCTACCATAAACAATAGGACTAGGCATTCTAGGATTGAAACCATCAGCATTGTAAGGTACAAATGATGGTGTTGGAGGGGCTACATAGACTGGGGAAGTGATGTAAGTTGGAGTTGTGTGAATTGGTGGTGTGATGTAGGTTTGTGAGCTATGAGGATTACCGAGAGAGATTAGGGAAGGTTTTGTGTTGGGAAAGGAATCAACAATTTTGACACTATTAAATTAGATTGCTCAATTGCGCCAAAACCATTGAGGTTACCAGAGTGATTCGTGTAGGCTAAATTGGTTGAACTATTGTAAAGATCTACTGAATTAAACTTTTCAAGCTGTAGCTCATACTTTTGCAGAAGAAATTGTGCCTCCTGGAGTGTAACAATATCAACTTTGGACTCCAATATAGAGATAAGTGTCATAACAGCTAGATCATATACTGGCCCAAATCCATCTAACATGTAGTGGAGCAAATCCTTATCGGACACAATTAGACCACTGGTAGCTAAATTCTCAGTAATTTCTTTCATCTTTTTAACATAATCTCCAATGCTTGAATTTCCTTTTTGAGTGACTTGAAGAAGATTTTTAAGGTGTAGTGCTCTTGCCTTAGAATCAGTCATTCTTTTTCTAAAGCTGACCAAATTTCAGTAAAGGAGTAACACTTTGAAAAAACACAAAACATAACTTTAGAAATTGATACAAGCAACCAGCTTACCAGAAATTTGTCAGTATGTTTTCACAAAATGTAAGCTGGATTTAACCATTCACTCACAAGTGAGGCTTTATCCTTAAGTTCACCTCTAATTTTGCTTGGTTCATCTTCAAGCTCAGCTTTATCAATCAAGATAGGTGAGGGACAAACTGCTCTACCTAAGAGATGATCTTCTAGCTCATGAGAGCCTACAGCTACTGAGACTGAAGAACTCCATAAATTTAGGGTTAATCACTTGCAAACTTGAAGCTAGAACATAAGTGGTGCGATTGGCTAAATCTCTCAACATTGTTACTCTTAAGTTTAAAAAAATAATAATTATCATATATATATGTTTTATTTTTGTCACTCTAAGTTCAACAAAAATATCATGATGATAAGATAATTATATGTTTTATTATTGTAATTTTTTTCATTTTATGATGAAATATGGAAAGCTGATATTCTGTCATTACAAATGGAATGTTGGATACAGTCTTGATTACAGATTATTTCATCATGATTTCTAGTAATCTCGTCTTTATGATGAGATATTGTATTTCCATGTTTACATTTATTTTTGTGTATAAATACGAACAATTGTCACGCATATAATATATAGAAATACAATAAATTCTTCTTCTTTCTTTCTCTTTGCATGCTCTGGCATCTCTACCACTCTTTGCCTCTCTCTCTCTCTCTCTCTCTCTGATCAGTTTCTTACATGGTATTACAGCCTTTTTATTTTTTTATTTTTTTTTATTTTAAGCCTCGCTTCCGCACAATGCAATCTTCTCCAACCTTAGTTTTATAAACCTGCAAAACAAGGCACTCAGATTAGTATTTTTGTCCCAAAACCAAACACTGCTCTACCTTTTTTCATTAAAACAACCCAAACACCACCAGCACCAAATCATAGCCAAAATAAGCCACAGATTACTAGCCAAACCAAGTCCACAGGCAATACTAATGGACTTACTAATCCAGCCCAAACAAAACAAATCATCAAAGCCAAACCACTAGGCCAAACCCAAAAACCAATTCATATGGCCTAATTCTTTTTGGGTTTATGGGTCAGCATCCAAACGCATCGGGTCTGAATACCAACCTGATAGGACCAAATCCCTACCTGTTTCTCTAGTTTGTTCAACCCACCATCAAATGCCCAGAACTAGAAGATCCCCTCTATTCTCCAATATCTGACGGCTCCAAACTTGTCCTTGTCAAACAACCTCTAACCACCACAAACAATTATGCAACCTAGGCTCGCAATTTTCAGAGAGCCCTAATCACCAAAGATAAAGAAGGGTTCATTGATGGAACCCTTCTTCCCCTGGATGACCCACAACTCCTCAAATATTGGATTCACTGTAATACTCTCGTTCGAGCATGGCTAAGCAACTCCTTGACCCAGGAGATTGCTGTCGAACTTCCTCAAACGGAAAATGCCCAAGAAATGTGGGTGAATATCCACGGAATGTATAGGCAACTCGATCTCGCCAAGATATTCACCATTCGGCAGAAACTTGCCGAAATCAAGCAAGGTAACCTCTTTTTAACTGCATACTTTAATCACTTATACACAATCTGGAATGAGATAGATGCAATTGCTGAACCAATTGAGGGGTCGTCAGTGACATTCCAATAGTTTCAGTGCGTCAAAGAACAGGATAGACTCATCCACTTCCTAATGGGATTGAATGAATCATTCATCCCATTTCGAACCCAAATGTTGGCAACATCACTGGCACCCTCCTTTCGCCAGACATACCAGTTGGTAGTCCAGGACAGAAGTCAACGTAAAACCTTTACAGAGATTCTCTAATCTGTCAAACCTGTTGCTTTTGTCATCGGCCGAGGGAACCATGATGGTGAGAAGAGAGAAATAGGGGGACATGTGAGAGGAGATGGTTTGAATCAAAATGGGTTGGTAAAGGAGATGTGGTTTCGCAAGATGGGGGGAGTGGGTTTGTGCGCCTAGGGTTTAGTGAAGGAGAAAAGTTGAATTTATATGGGGGAGAGAAGAAAATGAATGGTCAAGATCAAATGGGCTATCCAACGGTCAGAATTCTTTATCTTTTGTTAATGCATCTAATAGGCCATTTTTTAATCCATCAAATGGACCCTATTCAAATAATGGCCAAAATAGTTCTGGATCATCAAAATCCCGCAAAGGGAAATTATTCTGTGATCAATGCAAGAGGAGAAATCACAATTGTGACCACTGTTGGTAAATTCATGGGCGCCCACATAATCAGAAATTTGGAAATGCAATCGCTAACTAGATCATTGCAAATGACCATCTAGGAAACGTGATTTTCGCACCCATGTATTAGGGATATTTGTGATTGGAGAAATATTGTTTAACATTTTATAAAGGGAAAAAACCGTTATTTGATAAGTGTGCGATATTATATAATTTTAAAAGTAAAATCATATTTAAATATTATAAATATTTTTGTCAACTTATGAAGTTGTGTGTATACATTCATTTATGATGTTTTCACATCTATTTGATTAAGCCCAATCGTACTTGTAGTTTACACATGTTATGATATTATGCATTGATGTGTGCACATTTTCTTAGTATGATTTTATTGCAAAATATGTGGGAAAATTAGGGTCAGATGTGTAAACAGTTGACTAGCCAGACCTTAATATGGATGTTGAGTTTTCATTGGTTGTTAGGATTTTACCCAGGATTGAAATATGCGTGAGTCGTTCAAATGCAGGTGTCAAATATTCCAGTTATGGTCCCGAAAATTTGTTTTTCCTTTTCAGAAGTGGTTTTAACAAGTTGTTGAAAACTTTCTTAAAATAGCCAGACATGTGTAAGGCTTTGTTGGCTGGTTGTTTGAGGGTTTCTTGGGCAAGGATTCTTTATAATCTTCTTCATCCTTGCATTTATGTTTGAACGGGCAAGGATTCTTTATAATCTTTTTCATCCTTACATTTATGTTTGAACCTGAATATTCCTCTTGTTGATCTCTAAAAATCCTTAGAAGTTTTATTCTTTCTAGGTTAGGTTCATTTGTTGTTTTTAATACTCAAAATATTTATCTAATCTTGGTTGTTTGAGTGTGTTGGAACATGGTTCCATTGATGAATGCTTGAAGAGATTTCAAGCTGTGGAGCTTAAGGTGTCTTTGGCATTGAAGCTCTAAATGTCAACTCAACCTCAAGCGCATGTCTAAGGTGGCCTCAATCGCCAGGTCATGGTTGCCTGCCTGCTTGCCTCAATCAAGGTGGCAATGCTTTCAATCGTGAGTCTAAGATGACTTCAAACGCTAGGCTATTGCCACCTTGCAACCCCACCACCTCAATTGAGGTTGTTGCTGCAAAAAAGAATAGGAGGAGGGTGGGGTTGGGGAAGTGGGTTAGGATTAGGGTTGAATTTGGAGTTGGGTCATTTGATAATTTCATTAAAGTTTAAGGTATTTTGATCATTTAATTGTTATAAATTGGTAAAATTATTGTTAAATTTTAGTTTGGGGGTAAAATAGAAAACTCTAGCTTAAAACCTAGGGTGTTACTGTTTCGGCATTTTGGGGTGTGAGTGATACAATTTTCAAAAGTTTTGAGGACAAGTTGATTAAAACGATGGTAGTCAACATTTAATTATAATTTTATGATGAAACTGTGAAGCTAGATTAGTGGCTTTTGCCCCATATATGTATATAGAAATTTGAATCATAATCATGGATGTAGAGATTACGAATATTTAATGTGAGAACAAATAATAGTCTTATTTGAATGTATATTAATAATATTTTGTTGTTTTTATCAACAAATAATTAAATTAAATAAGAAGTTGTTGATGTGAAAATCCGTAACAACCAGAGGTACGTGATTGACAATGATAAAACCACGTAAGATATATGCGTGATCCTAATGGATTAGCGATGGAGGTTATACGATGATGATTGTACAATAATAATCTTAAAAATCTTAAAATAACAAGGAACAAGAAAGATTTTTAAAGTGATTCAGTTGCTTATAATACAAAACCTATTATCACTGTTATGTTATTAAGTACATTGATGAGTTGAGTTACAAAGAGTTATATCAATGAGTCTTCCCTCTTGAGTTTTCTCTTTTTTCAGTCTCTATCTCAGATCTTGTCTCTCTCTATTTTTTTCGATCTGTCAAACAAATTATAGTTGGGTTTATACAGTATTGAATTGGAAACAAACTCAAATAGAAAATAAGGAGATCTTTAGCTTTAATTGTGGAGTTTATATAGCAAGATATATCGAGACTAAAGGAGGAATTATCTACTCGGGATTTATTGTACACAAAAGCAATTAATAATAATTAATGACTCGTTAACTCAAGGAGAAATATAAGGCAATGTATAATACTACATATATAACATTTTTATACAACATAATGTGACAAAAGATGATTGATTGATTTTAAATTAAAATTAAACTTTGACCCAATAATCTTTTTCACATCATGTTGTATAAGAAATATTGTATGTATATTATTACTCTAAGACAATTGCCTTAGTTCCTGTTTTACAATTAAAAATATAAATTAGTTCCTTTTTATTGCTTATCAAATAGATTTTTCATGATCTTTATACTAAATTATTACACATACGTGGCAAGATAAACACATCCTTACAATTTCCATATAAAAACAAATAATTAATAAAACCGTTACCTTCTATAACTTTCAAATTAACTCGTATAAACACTATATATAGTCTTAAATATTCATGAACAACTCCATACAAAGTGCTTGAACATTTTTAATTTAATTAAAAATCACCATGAAGTCATCCGCAACCCTTCCTATGATTTTATGCATTCTCCTATTCATCAATTTGTTTCCCATGAAAATGGCTCAATCAGGTAAATATGATTCAAATTTTTAGTTGTTTTTAATGTTTTTAATAGTTGAAAATGTGTTTAATATAATATTTAAATATTGTTTTGGGATTATACACTATAAAAATTGTGATAATGACTTCTAGTCGTTGTTTGATTTTATAGTAGTTTTTAAGATTGTATCTGAAAACTATTTTTAAAAACAGTTAAACTTGTTCTTAACATATGCTTTTGTATAAGTTTTTATTGCATCCGTTTATTTCAAAAACAAAAAAACTGTATATGAATTATATATCAAACATACTTTTAATGTTTAATTATTAGGTTCTATTATAACTTGTATAGTGTTATTGATGCGCAGGTCCTCCTGTATGGGTTCCAAGAAGTGCGATATTTTCAGGGCTTTGTGGAGACAGAGGCTCAGCTACTTGCATCCTTGATTTTTCTGGGAAATTAGGAGCAAGCAGTATGCCTAAGAATTGCAAATGTCAAAATTTGTCTAACCAACATAAGTGCTCCTGTCAAGTTGTTTGCCAATTTAGTCAATGTTAATTGAGTGCATCTCCATGCTCAATTATTGGTGATAAACCTTTTTTTTTCCCCCCCTAATGTAATAAGGTATTTTCAGACTTAATAAAGTAATTGACTAAATAGATGAATGTGCAATTTATTAGAATTGACTTTTATTTATTTATTTTTTATTTTAATATGATTCTCTATTGTTAGCCATTATTTGTCATGTATGAATTATTTTTTGAGATATGGTCAAAGATTTCAATGTCTCTCTTACAATCATTAGATTATCGATGGTTTTCAAAATTTAAAGTTAGTGATTTATTATTATTATTATTATTTAATAAAGTACCAGGTTCCATGTTTTCTTATATTTGAGATCTATTAACTTTTAAAATATTGTGCATTGAGTTAATTATTTTCTGCCGAAGTATCATTAGATAACAATTTGAAAGTTTTAATATTACCAAGTGAATTAAAACTTAGGAAGAAATGGTTGTGATGTTGATTTTAATAGTTCTTTAACCATAAACATAAAGCAATAAAAATAAACCAAAGTAAAAATACACAAGATTTTACATGGTTAGACAAAATGCCTACATCCATGGGACCAAGTCCAGAATGAAGCTAATCCATTAGATTTACTTTATTATTTCAATTACAAAGTCAGAGATTAAGCCTCAGTTGTCAAAACACCCCCATTTTGCAAGGCTTTAATCTCTACCCTTTGGTTAAACAATGTACAACCATAGTGAGCTTACAATAGCATCCAAACAATCTTGATACTTTGGTGGAAAAAACTCAACAAGCTTCACACATCAGCTATGAACAACACGTAGTGAGCAGGGACACACTCTAGGAATTTTGAAAGAGGTATTTTAAAGCTTTACCTAAGCATAGAAACTTGATAAAAACAAAATAAAAATTCAAAGAATTTTCAGTGTACTTTTCAGAGAGATATAGGTTTAAGCAAAATTGCATTAGAGAAGAGTTTATATAAGTAAATAGTTGGCCAGTGCAAGGACAAGTGGCGAGGAATAACTTTATAGAATTTACCTTTGTAAAAGTTTTTTTCCAATATCAAGATGCTACCTATCAAAGAGAATAAAACTTTCTAGCACATTGAATATAAATTTGACAAGTGTTATGGACCACACAAATATCTCATCAAAGAATAAATCAGCTCATGCATTCTAGCAGCATAACATGTGTTACCCAAATAAATCTGCTAGATATATTGTGATCACTCTGACTCAGAGGTGCTCACTCAATATAATAGATAACCAACATAAGAGAAGGTAGTCACTTTAAATACGAGGTGGTCATACTGGAAATTAAACAAAACGATTGTGCTAAGACAAGGTAAGGTGTTCATACCAGAATTGAGAGTCACCACTCAAGATTCATAAGTTGACAAATAACTTACACAATT
Source organism: Pistacia vera (assembly GCF_008641045.1). Classification (NCBI taxonomy): domain Eukaryota; kingdom Viridiplantae; phylum Streptophyta; class Magnoliopsida; order Sapindales; family Anacardiaceae; genus Pistacia; species Pistacia vera. The sequence continues at coordinate 2,735 of NW_022195169.1, read as the reverse complement.
TACCCCATATCATTGTTTCGTTAAAATTTTCGTCATTTATGTAACATGTTTCTCTTGATACAATAAATTAAACATTGATCCTAATAAAACAGTAATGCTAGATTTTTAAAGTGAGAAATATAATTTAGTGACGCTTCAAGGGAAATTTGTGATTAACTTAAATTTGTTTATAAATTTATTTAGAATTTTACATTTTAGTTATATTTTATTCTTAGTTGTATTTTATTCTAGCTTTTTTTTTTTTTTTCATACAAGATCAAAGTATTAGATTGAATTATAAAAATAATTTTGTTTTTTTGGCTCCAAATAAAAAAAAAAAGGAACCAAAAAACATGGGACTATATTGTAGAAGTTTCACCCCTCATTGAGATGGTTAAAACCTCATGAGAGCTCAGATAAGTAGTGAATCATAATCCTTTTTGAAGTATCTTTGATTACATTGTAGAAGTTTGACCCCTCATCGTATTTTTTTTTCTTTATTTGCATTTTATTGTCGGATATTGAGATAAAGAGTATACTAGTGTGGGTTAGTTTTGTAAAAGCACTAGGCTAGAGTATCAAAACGACAATGTTTTGGTCTTATAAGAATTGTATAAAAGTGTTGTACTACCTAAATTAGTTAGTTAATGAAAATCCAGATTTCTTTGCACACTCTCTTCACTAATTCTTCTTCGGTTTAGTTCAGTTTAATGTCTTTTTCATAACTGTAAATCATTCATGGTATCAGAGCCAAAGACAAGTGTCAATGGCTAGCTCAAATCCTGAATCTTCAATCTTTATCTCAAAGCCCGATACAGAGTAATGTGGAACTGGCAATATGTAGAACCTAGCAATTCACTCCTCTCTACCAAACCTTACTATGAAATTGGACGAGAAGAACTACAATTATTGGCAGTCGCAGGTACTCCCTGCCTTGGTCTCTCATGATCTGGATGGTTTCGTTATGGGTAGAAACACTTGTCCTCCAATCTTTGTAATGGAAAAAGTTGAAGGAACTGAACAATTGTGTAGTACTTTAGCTGGAAGAAAACTGATCAATTCATTGTCAATTGGTTGAATTCTTCAATTTCAGAGTCAATGTTTAGGCTTATTTCGAAATGTAGTAATTCGTATGAAATTTGGAACATACTTGAACTCCATTTTCAATCTTTCTCTAAGGCAAGAACACTACACTTACATGTTACAGACAATGAAAAAGGACTCTCAAAGTGTGAATGAAAAGGTGTTGCGCATGACAGAATTGGGGGATGAACCTAATGCAAGTGGTGTTCATATTATTGATGAAAAGTTATTGCTTTATATCTTACATGGGTTACGTGTTGAATATGATGTAGTTGTAGCTAATCTTGTCTCAAATAGTAGTAATGTTACATTTCAAGAGGCCTAATTTTTACTTCACAAGCATGAGATGCGGTTGGAAAAACAAAACAATGCTTTATTACATTTCCATGAAATGTCTTTTGCTTTGTTAGCATCTAAGACACAACAAGTTATGAACACTTGGGGAGTAATGAGTAATCAGCCTCTAAAACATTAAGTCTAGCTATGAATACCTATCAAGACCACAGAGTGGTATCTCAACAACCACAGCAGGCTCATAGTGTTAGCTTTGGTAATGCTGGCTATTCATAATTTCTACATGAACCCTCAATGCTTGGACAAATTGGTAACTTAAGGTCAGGTTTTAACAAAGGATCATATAGTTTACATCCTTAAGGTCAAGGACGAGGCAAAGGATATGGTAAACCAAGGCTGATGTGCCAAGTTTGTGGGAAACCAAGACACCCAGCCTTGCATTGTTACCATAGGTTTGATAAGGACTACCAAGGTTTTGCAGTAGCACCCTTAAGGAACTCAGTCTAGCCTCTCTCATATCCTATCATTCCAACTGGTTCTTACTAATCCTCATTCTCGACAACCTTTACTGATCTTGCTCAAGCGCAAGCTTTGTTTGTTGGAACTAATATACCAGCTCGATCATTTACCACCAATATTAATGGTTTTCATGATTATTCTACTCATTGAGGCTTTTCTTTACACTAGATTACTTCTAGTCCTCTATATGGATCACAAGGCACTGTCTACAATCAGTTTACTGGACCTCTTAGTTTCAATCAGTTCTCTTTTGGTTTAGTATATGGCTCACAAGTACATCCTTATTATCAAAAACATACTTCTGGTGTTCCCTTTCAGAATGTACATTCAATTCATACCAGTAATACATAGCAAAATCCTGCCAACCTACCTACTGCTATAGATGCTATTTAGGCCTCGGATGCCTCTAATTCTAGTATTGTTAAAGCTAGAAAAGTAACTCGCTTGGCCCGACCCGCGGCGGGTTACGACTTTTGGCTGGTCGGTCCTAACCTGCCCGCCAACAAAGGCAGGCCGAGTTAGGCCCGCCATTTTTGGGGAAATGGCTGGCCCAACTCGGCCCGCCAACCCTAACTCGTCGAGTTAGGCTGCGGGTCGGGCCGGGTTAACCCTCTTTTTTTATTTTTATTTTATTTTGTTTTATTTATTTAACTTTTCAAATAAATAATTAACAATTTATAAATGAATAAATTATAAATGTAATTGTTTTTAGTTAACTTTTCAAATATCAATATTCAATTAATTTTTTTTTTTTTTTTGTTAACATTTCAAATATTAATTCAATTTTAATACAATAAAATTGTAATATAAGAAAAATTAGACTTATTCATTTATCAAAAAATAAAATAAGAAATTACAAC
>NW_022195168.1:26007-67605 GCF_008641045.1 Pistacia vera | reverse complement strand
TTATTAATCACCATTGAATGGTCTGTCTGATGATAAAATAGTAAATTAAACGAGGTTTTATGCGTTTATGGGTTTGAATTCCTCCAGATACTAATGAATAATAAGGATAGTCACTTAAGTTCTTATCCTGTATATATAAACTAGTTTAAACACTTTCGATGATTAAAAAAAAAAAAAAAAAAAAATCTTTTTTATTAATTTTGTACCAGAAAATACCGAGTTGATCATGTGCAAGGATATTGTCATTGAGAGAAAAATATCAAGAAAATTATAATCAAGCCGGTGAAATAGGGCAAGTGGGATTAGAGAAATGCAAGGTAGGGTTAGCAGTCGTGTGAAGGAGGGAATAACATGAATATAAAACGACAGTCCACGGAAATGAATGGTTTCAAAAGAAAAGTTTGACCAAGATTGGGATCACATTAATATTCTCATATCTATAGTCAACATTCAAAAACAAATAATGAAATGCTGTTTTCATTCCAACTAAAGTATAATATCTGAAGGTTCGTGTTACTTGCCACCTTTCCAATTCATTTGTCTTTGTCTTAATCGTACACCATCCCAATTCCATTGACTTTACTAAATCCATTGACTTCCACTTATAAATGTTACAATTAAATCAAGGTGCTACAAAAACCCCCATATGTAGTTCAAGAACTACCAAATTACTAGGGGTATTCGATTCTTGGTACCTTGTATTTTTTGAAGGAATCAAAACTGGAACCGAAACCGGAACCAACGGTTCCTTGAAATTTAAAATCGGACGGTTCTGGTTCCTAGATACCCCCAACTAGAACCTATAACAACGGTTCCGGTTCCGGTTCTAGGTATCCTATAAAATTCATGACCCTCAAAAGTTTTTGGAATGGAAAAAAAACCCTTAAAAACTTACAAATACCCCCCACCTGGCACTTGTTAACAAAAATAAAATTATAAATTATAAATTCAAAATTACAAACTTTATTATTTTGTAAAGGTAGATTCTCAAAAGTCAAACCAACTTACTTTAAATGTTATGAAATATAAATATAAATGTATTAACATTACTTTTTCTACAAAAGTTTTTATTAACCCTCCTAATCTTTAATTTTATTTTATATTAGTCTCGGTTCTTGGTTCCTGGTTCTGGTTCCGGTTTCTAACTATAGGAACTGGAATCGAAACCGCATAATAACGGTTCCAAAAATTTGGAATTGGAACCTACCCATTGACGGTCGGTTCTGGGTAAGAACCAAAACCAAACCCCGGATACCTACTGATTTCGGTTCCAACAAGTTCTTTTGAAGACCCCTACAAATTACCTCTCTCTCACTACTATGTTAATCCGTGTCCAACGGTTGCCAATCTGTCAAGCCACCGCACTGAAGTCCTATCAATCCATCTATCACCTTAATATATTGGGAGTGCGTTTAGGTTGTTGTAGTTTAGGAAATAAATTATCCTTTTTAATCATTTTAAAATCCTAATTTATCAAACATATCATTATAGATTTTAAAAATCACAGCAATTAAAAGATTTTATTTTCAGAAATGATTATTTCAAAATTGGAAAAAATTAACATCTCGTACCCAAGGATATCAACCAAATTTAATCTTTTTTGGACGTATTTAATTGAGTGAACGACATATTCCCACCCGAAGTTTAACAAAATCTTAAATTGATACCCTTGATTACATTTATTATAGATTCTCACTCTAAAAGTAACACCATAAGTTATTGTTGGATGTGGTCGAAAACGGTGAGTGAGATCGACAAGTGAAGAAATAGATTTTGTAGAGGAGGTTATGGAAAGTCCAATGGTGGTCTTGGAAGTAATTTTGGACTTTGGAATTGACTAAAAAAAGCCAAAAACTAGCTTAGATGCTATTAATATAAACCACGTTTTGCTAAAATTAGCCCATCTTCTACCAAAGAAAACGTCATTGCATTTTAGAGTGCTAACGTGCGTCGCGCTACAGTAAAAAGTTAAAAATCTATTGAAATAAAAGAAACGACAATATTTTAAAGGTAAAAATCTGGAATAAATGCAATCATAAGTACTAACTTGAGAAATTATTTTAATAGATTGTCAATATTTTTTATTTTATCAGAGAGTAAGATAATTAAAATAAACAAAAAGTTGTTTCTAACATTAGATTAGATCTGATAAAATATGTAAAGAATTAATGTAAAATATATTTTTTAAATAAAAGACAACCCTTTTCATTACAAAAAGAAAAACACCTTTGTAACTAGATAGTAAGAAACCGGCTGCTTGATTTTGGATTTATTATTAATTTCTCTCCAATATCAAGTGGGCAAGACCCACCTGTCATGATACAGCTGATCTGTAATGGAACATGACAACAAATTTGACTGATCTTACAATCGCAATTTCATCAGTGGCAAAACTGCAATTATATTCTTTTCTTGGGTCATTTTGATTCCCAAAACCTTACTTATTAGCCCGGCCGCACACTCTCCTCCGCTAACTAAATTTCAAATCGCAATTGCAGTTTGTCCCGGCAAAAACTCCATCGGAGCAACTAACTGAAATCATTTGAAATGCCTAAACTACGCTCCCCATTTCTAGTACTGCTGCATACTCACTTCACTCTCCTTCTAATATCCATACCCTTCCAAGTAAATTCACAAATCCCAAACACAGAAGAACTAACCATCCTCCTCAACATTAAGCAAGAACTGGGAAATCCACCATCTCTCAGTTCCTGGAACGCCACGTCATCACCGTGTGACTGGCCTGAAATCACCTGCATAGAAAATTCGGTCACCAATATTTCGTTCCAGAACAAAGCCATCACCCAAAAAATCCCACCAACAATATGCAACCTGAAAAACTTAACCTATCTTGACCTTTCCTTGAACAACATCCCTGGAGAGTTTCCAGATATCTTGAACTGCACCAGACTTGAAATCCTGGACCTCTCTCAGAATCTTTTCGTGGGTCCGTTACCAAACGATGTCGACCGCCTTTCGGCTCTCCAATACATCAATTTTGGGGCTAACAACTTTTCTGGCTACATACCTCCGAGTATAGGCCGATTGTCGGAGTTGCAGGTGTTGTATCTTTATCAAAATGAATTCGACGGCACGTTTCCGAAAGAAATCGGTAACTTATCTAATCTCGTAGTGCTGGGTTTGGCCTTTAATGAGAAGATGAAACCTGCAAGTATTCCAGTCGAATTTGGAAAGTTAAAGAAGTTGCAGACTCTGTGGATTAATGAAGCAAACTTGATGGGCGAAATCCCGGATTCTCTCACCAATCTTACGAGCCTTGAAACTCTGTCTTTAGCAATAAACCAGTTGACAGGTCCTATTCCTAGTGGATTGTTTTCGTTAAAGAACTTGACAAGCTTGTATCTCTTCCACAATAAACTATCTGGTGAGTTGCCAAACTCGTTTGAAGGTCGGAATTTGGTTGAGCTTGATCTTTCGGCGAATAATTTGACCGGTTCCATACCAGAAGACTTAGGGAAGCTACAGAATCTGCGACTGTTTAATCTCTTTTCAAATCAATTTTCTGGAAAGTTGCCTCCAAGCATAGGCCTGATGCCTTCACTGACAGGTTTTCGTCTGTTCGAAAACAAGTTGAGTGGAGTCTTGCCACCAGAAATAGGCCTCCATTCAAAGCTTGAAGCATTTGAGGTGTCATCTAATCAATTCAGTGGTCAACTACCTCAACATTTATGTGCTGCAGGTGTTTTGACAGGAGTTGTTGCTTTCTCTAATAATCTCAGTGGAGAGGTGCCAAAATCGCTTGGAAATTGTAGCTCTTTGCGCACCGTCCAACTTTACGACAACAAGTTCTCCGGTGAGATTCCTTCGGGCATTTGGACAACCTTCAATCTGTCAAGCTTGATACTGAACAACAATGCTTTTTCGGGCGAGTTACCTAGCAAATTGGCATGGAATTTGACAAGGTTGGAAATCAGTGACAACAGATTTTCAGGTCAAATTCCTGCTGGAGTTGCTTCTTGGAAAAATTTGGTTGTTTTTAAGGCAAGCAACAACCTCTTCTCAGGTGAAATTCCGGTTGAGTTGACTAGTCTTTCTCGTCTCACTACTCTACTACTTGATCGCAATCAACTTTCAAGTACACTTCCTTCCCGTATAATCTCGTGGCAGACACTTACCACTTTGAATCTTTCCAGAAATGAATTTTCTGGTAAAATTCCTGCAGCATTTGGGTCTTTACCTGACCTGCTTTATTTAGATCTATCCGGGAACCAATTCTCCGGTGAAATCCCACCTGAATTCGGTAGGTTGAGGGTTACCATTCTCAACCTGTCCTCCAACAAACTTTCAGGAAAGATCCCACCTGAGCTCAATAACCTTGCATATGAAGACAGTTTCTTTAACAACTCCAATCTTTGCGTCGATACTCCTATTCTAAATCTTCCAAGTTGTAACACCAAACTCCGTGACTCCGGCAAAATTTCGCCCAAACACCTAGCCTTGGTTTTAACTCTTGTATTCTTTGTTCTCTTGGTTGCTATTCTATTGGGCTTGTTTGTCATTAGAGACTACCAAAATAGAAGGCAAAAGCAAGATCTTGCAACATGGAAACTCACCTCATTCCATAGACTGGACTTCACAGAATCAAACATTTTGTCAAATTTGACAGAAAGTAATCTGATCGGAAGTGGGGGCTCAGGACAGGTGTACCGGATTGCCGTTAACCGTTCAGGTGAATTTGTTGCTGTGAAGAGGATCTGGAACAACAGAAAACTGGATGAAAAGTTGGAAAAAGAATTTATTGCAGAAATTCAAATATTGGGCACAATTCGGCATTCAAATATAGTTAAGTTGTGGTGCTGTATTTCAAGTGAGAACTCAAAGCTTCTTGTATATGAGTACATGGAAAACCATAGCCTGGATAGATGGCTTCACGCAAGGAAGAGAAGATCCGCGTCAACAGGGACCAATTCGGTCCATCATGTTGTTCTGGATTGGCCAACAAGACTTCAGATTGCCACTGGAGCTGCACAAGGTCTATGCTATATGCACCACGACTGCTCTCCGCAGATCATTCACCGAGATGTTAAGTCTAGCAATATCTTGTTAGACTCTGAATTCAAAGCAAAAATTGCAGACTTTGGACTGGCTAAGATGTTGGCTAAGCAGGGAGAGCCTCACACAATGTCTGCAGTTGCAGGCTCTTTCGGTTATTTTGCTCCAGGTAAGAAACATTTACAAACTGTTAACTTTTGTTTTTTCAATAACACCAATAGTAACACCCGCTTTAACCCAATTCTGTTATTTCATTGCAGAGTATGCTTACACAAAAAAAGTGAACGAAAAGATTGATATTTATAGCTTTGGAGTGGTACTGCTGGAGTTGGTGACAGGAAAAGAACCTAACATCGGAGATGAGCATTCAAACCTTGCAGAATGGGCATGGAGACACTATGCAGAAGAAAAGCCTATCATGGATGTTTTTGACCCGGAGATAAAGGAATCAGATTACCTGGAACAAATGACCAACGTATTTAAACTAGGACTTATTTGTACAAGCACCTTGCCAAACGATAGGCCTTCCATGAAGGATGTTTCGGAGATTCTTCGTCGGTGTAATCCTGCAGAAGCTTATGGAGGGAGAAAGACAGAAAGGGAGGTTGATGCTGCTCCCCTTCTTGGCACTGCTAATTATCTTTATAGTTATAAGCGTAGTAAGAAGGTAACTGATGGGGAAGAAAATGATAGTCTCGTATAAAATTGCATTAAGATTTTGAGTGTTGCTTTAGAAGGAGTCCTTATACCACTTGTAGTTTTTACTCTGCATTAAGATTTTGAGTGTTGCTAACTATCTTTATAGTTATAAGCGTAGTAAGAAGGTAACTGATGGGGAAGAAAATGATAGTCCTAAATAAAATTGCATTAAGATTTTGAGTGTTGCTTTAGAATGAGTCCTTATACCACTTCAAGTTTGTAAAATGGAATTCCTGTCCACTAGGTTTAGTTCTCGTGTATATATTTCTAGTTAATGCATGTATAGATCTCAATTTTGTCCTTCAGCACTTCTATATTTTTCGAATAGTTGAGTCGTGAAACCATTTGACATAACAAGTTCACAACCCAAATAGCACAGATTTAAGAATGCCAAACCCTAGAAAATACTTCCAAGATTTTGACAACTCAAAATCTCAGCCAACGCTTCCTGATTCTGCAAACCAACAATGTAAATACTCTTATTACAACAAAAATATTTAACAACGGACCATAATAAAAAGATGCATTTCTTAGTTTATTTTTTTATTGTTTGGGGGAGAGGAGATAATTGTCACAATAAAAAGTGTATTACAAGGAAGCAAGTGTAGTAGTGTACATTACATAACTACGAACGGTTAAAAGTGATTGTCGTAAAATCTAAAACATACAGGACAGAAATCCAGACCACATCCAACAGGCTATTGTTTTATATACACGTCCCAATTAAACGACTCATAAAATGAGTAAAGCACAGCTCTAATAGTGGACAAGAAGTCTATAAAGCACCAGTGTACATAAAGAGTTTCTTGGGCACCCCCGATCATTGCACAGCACAACAAACACCTAAAACAATAGGCTAATTCTCCAGTTATGCATGGTTCTCTGCATGGTTGACTGCATTCCAACTTGGCAAGGCTGTCACCCCTTTTGAACTATTTTCTGAAGTGAGCATGATTGCACTATTGTGCACGCACATGTTGAAATATAACGCAGGCCTGCAATAAATGAGGAACTTACCAAGGTGCTTTATCTCATTCTGCCATAGCAGTGATTTTACAGAATGCTGCATTTCCCAAACTTTATGCCGTTGTCCCCAAACTCAATCTGCCACAACAAAAACAACAGAAACCAAAAGGAAAGCATAAAAAAATCACAATTTGAATTAAAAAGAATTGTGGGTGTCAAAAACACATGCCTTATCACCGGCTTCGGCAAAGATTCTGACCTAGCTCCATCATTGGACAATGGTTCCAAGTGCATTATTTGTCTGGATAGAACAAGGCGTGTAAGAAGTCGACTTGGGTGCCCAACAACATATTAGAGATAAGAAATAAGTGAACGAGTCATGTATATGATCCTCAAACACAAAACATAATCAGGTTCTTAAGCACAGTTACTGGAAATATAGCACGTATGGTGGTACAGAACCTGCCACCACATATGCACCAGTCAGGAGAGTGCTTGAGTAAAACATTTAACAAGTTCAAGAAGCAGGAATTTGAGAAAAACACTTGAGGCAATATCAAAAAGATGAAGTCAGCAAAACTAAGAAGCAGAAAAAAAGGTAAAAAGTTGAAATTGTATACATGAAATTAGGTTTCAAATTCAATATAGTCATAGTTATAATCACCCAAGTTGCCTAACTAAACAAAAAAAGTGGTATAAAAACATACAAAATTAAAGCAGCATATTACCCAACTATAACCAAAAGCAGAAACAGGATCTATCAACATAATCAAATTAAGACGAAAGGTAGATTTAGAACCTCCAAGTCCTCTGACAAGCTGTTCTGAAATACCCCGCTTCCATTTAGACATCCATTTTCCAGAAGTGTGCCAAAATCAGCAGCATACTCACCACCCTGCAAAGATTCCTGACTTCACTATCTCCAAAACTTCCTGTGTTCAACTGCCATCTTAACCCAAAATCCTCAAACAGAGAAACTCACCTCGCACTTGAGGTTCTGAGAGCTGGATTTTGTCTCATACACCCTTTCAGCAATTTGTACTATTTCCGTTTGAGTACATGGTTTGACTAGTTCTTGATCAACCTTAACAGCACCCACTTTCCAATCTAACAGTCCTACAGAGGATACAGTCTCCACACCCTCCATGATGGCTGAACCCATATCTCCGGTTTCAGTATTAGGGACTTCACATGAAACAAGCTTAGGGATGGGTTCCACCAATTTGGCCGATGGTACCTCATTGCTAACTACAGGAAAACTGCTTACATGCATCGAAATCCGCTCATTTGAGGCATCTGACTTATGCTCTACAGTTTCACCCAATGGCATGTAAGCTATTGCACTATCTTTTTCACTCACCAAATTCTCACTAGATAAGCTGGCACCTTGAGACGGCAAATGACAAAACCCTGCACTATAGCCAATCTGAGATGCTACACCAGATCTACTTGCATCACTTTCTGGAGAAAAAGACAATGGCCTTTGTGGACTAATAGAGGCCTGCTTCGCGGCTTTGTTTGGCTTCACCTCCTCAGTTTCATGTTTAATTTTCCTCTTAGCATGTCTTCCAAAAGATGCAGACACATCATCACAAGTTTTTCCTTCCTGATCATTTAAGTTCCTAGATGGTCGAGATCGCTTATATCCATCCGGAAACACAAAAGCAGGAAGCTGTCTTCTGCGTACATGAGAAACATATATATCCATCCCAGGTTTCCAAAACATGTACATCCCTATCTCTTGCCTGAAGTCATCAACTGTTCCCCTTATATCGAATTGTTGACGTTCTTGATCACTTACTCCCTCTTTCCTCCGCAAACCCATAAAAAACGCAGAATTTGGGCACTGCTTGGATGTGTCTAAGTATTCATTTGGATATGGATGGCATTGCAGCATCCCATTTGTATCCCGCTCTATCTGTACAGAGATACATGAAAATCAAGTATTAGAAAGGAATCAGACTTTATGTCTTCAATCATTTCAAAAACAATAATCATCAGTAATTCACAAAACTAGGCCGAAAAAACAGCAGGTTATAGCCTCTCAAAATAATATTTTGAGGACATGACTTTTACCTTCAAGGTAAGTTGTCTAAACCGTGACTCCACCCAACCCTTCCAAGCCAGCAAATCATCAGCATCTGCTGCAACTATGTCAACCTGCAGATAGTTCTTGTATGCCTCAAAGAACAGATAAGGCTCAAAAAGAGCACTCCATTGGGCTTTGTTGAACTCAATGTCCTACATTAGAACAAATCAGAAAGGAAAGGACCTCAATAACCAAATGTAGGCAGCTAAAGGAAGACATATAACTAATTATACTCTCACCTCACAGATCTTGTAACCAAACTGGAACTGCTCCATCATAACTCGGAGAGTACTTACAGAGACGTTGTAGCTAGAGTTCATACAAGGATATGCTGGAGTTATAATCGGCATATGATGAGATCGGTCCCGAGGGTTTTTACGAGGATCCCATACTGAGAACCCTAGTTCATCCTCCTCTATTGGACATAGCATGACAGGGTTTGGCCAACGCCACTGCGTGTAAACTCTGAAAAATCGAGAAACCAGCATACTAGGAATTGCATTAGGATAAAATTGGCACACACGTGCAACCAAAAGAGCCCAATTTACACCACCAAGAAATCCAGTAACCTATACACAAAGGAAAAAAAGAAAATGAAAACCATCATACAAAAGTGAAATAGCCATGACAACAACAAAAAAAAAAGGAAAAGGAAAGTTTTTTTTTTTTTTTTTTTTTTTTTTTTTGCTAAGTAAATTGTAATAAAAGGAGGAGGATTTACAAAGGCCTACAAAAAAGGCGGCCAACCTACATCAGGACATTCCCCCGCGGAGGGTGCAAAAAATAAACAAATGAAAAGGAAAGTTTCTCACATTTGAATAAACACCACGCCTTTTAGCCCAAAACTTCAAACATCTGAGCGTTGTGCGAAAGTGCTGCAGTATTTTAAGGAATTAAAGGAAAGCAATACCAACGCGGAATAGAATAATATAGGGCACCGAATATAATATGCTTACCTCAACATTTGGAACATGTTTAAGAATTTGATCTGCAACCCTACACCCATTAAGACTTCGAACAGTTTGCTCATCAACATTACACAGCACAGACATGTGTGAAATGTCAACGTCCTGCAAATAAGTTGATTCCAGAACTATAATGACATCAAACCAAACAGGCAGCAAATATGCATCGACAACATATTGAGAAAGCATTTTCACATGCGAGTGTCAAGGTGCTGTAATGAGTTAGATTTAAAACAGCCAAACCAATCAAGTAATAACATGCAATAACAACAATTTCTGCCTATTGATGATATGAATTGTTATAGAATCCTGAAAAAAAAAAAGAAAAAAGTCTGAAAAGTAGTCATTGTGCAAGACAAGTACAAAAACTTTCCCATTGACACTAACATTAAAGGAAGTTGAACTTACACCTTGGCCATTTGCCCCTTGTTTAATCAGTAAAGTGTTGGAAGAGATGACACGTATCAGGCTCAAATCTTATAAACCAGAATCAAAAACCAAAGAATAACAAATAGAATAACTAGAAAATAAAATAATTGATTTAATTAACAACTTACTTTGGGAACAACCAGAAGAGAAATACTTGCATAAAGAAGATCGATTGATATTCCTTGGAACTTGAATTTCATAACTGGGACATGAGCATCTGGTATTGGTTGAAGTTCAGTAACTTCTTCCATTTCAGCTAATATATCATGCAAAATAATGAAGAAATCTTCCTGGAGAAAGTCACCATAGAACTAGTAAAAACCTTTAAAGAGGTTCAGATTCACTGAATACACCATGAATCAGCCAAATTATTAATTACCTCTCGACTGATGTAAGATGGCCCAACACATAGAGCATCTATGTCAGACCCTGGGCCATGCGCCTGCCAATGTAGAATTTGTTACTAAATCTCCAAACAAGCACACACATACACAATGTCCATATTTTCTCATTGACTATGAAATTTCATATCTATTGGCAAAATTTTCATTGACCCTTTGAATGCTAAAATGATGATCTCTTTGCCCAATCCTTTCCTCCAAACAATTTAAGAAACCTTACAAGATGCTGCAGTAGCCCCTTGCATCTTTTTGTCTTGTTTTAATTTTTTTTTTTTAAGACATAATCCAATCAAAAGTTTATCCCATGTTCCAAATGGTAAGTAAGTGGATCTCAAATTTCCAACAAAAAGTATCTAATTATTAACTCATTCTTAGTTACTACACGTGAAATGTGTCAAATAGAAACATTGATTTCCAATGCCACGCTGTAAGCAAAGCTCAAGCGATATAAACATTTTTGTATAATCTAGAAAATGATAAAACAAAGTAAATCAGAACACAAGACTTACTCCCAGACGATAAGACCCAAAAGTAAAAATAACGGCGTTAGCATCCTCCACCATCTGATCAGTGTAGCCCCTTTGACTAGTCAATTGCTTAACCCAATCTTTTACAATCTACAAAAGCAATCAAGTTGCTCACATCCATCAGTTCAAAAGAACTTACAACAAAACCCTCGCTCTTCACCCCCGCTCCCGCACTATATACAAATTCCTATACTTAAAAAAACCTTTAGTTTTGATTATTTGTTTGCAAGTTTAACATGTTGTTCTCTCTCTAAAGAATAAGGCATGGGTTATGTCCCAAGCCCATGATTCATTCATCATACGAATTCCTGAAGCAGCATCACATGAAAGTTATTAAATTAAACCTATCCAGTCGGATAAAATCTCCAAGTTGAGTTTTGTCTTTTGAGCATAAGTGGGCCAACAACAAAACAACTCAAATAAACTGGTAAGTTACCTGATCAAGGCACCCAATTACTTCTTTTTTCTTTGCATCTTCTTCTTCGCTCGCATACAGACCCGAATCAACCAAAAACTTCCAACATACAAACAAAATTTTAAAATCCAGTACAAATAAATTGAAACGAAGTTTAGTACAAAGAAACATCTACACATAAAAAAGAAAATTACCTTCTCCAAATCCCTATTACGCTGAAAATCAACCTCGGTGGGCTCGGCTACAGAGATTGGCTTGGTGATTCCGTACCTCTTCATTTCTTGTGAGGAAGGACCCGTTGGACTCTGGGAACCCACCATTTCAGTGACCTCTTCACATCAAAACCTCGTAATTTAACTAAAATTGGTCATGCAGTTCCGGTAAACATCGAATCAATTAGGCTAAACCTAAAATGAAACTGCACAGGAGTTCATCAAGGTGAATAGATCTAGAATTGTGTATCTCAAAAAAAAGTGAGAGGAATGGTGGAAGAAGAAATCAGTGGGCAAGGGAAGAGATTGGAAAAGGAGTTCTAGATTGGATTAATGATATTAAAATAATAATTTATTGTGATTAACCGGACCAGAGTAAATGACAAAGAATAATTAGAGGTGTGAACGCACTAGTTTCTTGACTGCTCAGATCTTTTCTTTTTCGCTTTTTGTTGTTTTAGCCAACCGAAGAAATTATCTTATTTGTTACTGTTAGAGTTAAAGGGTATATTTTCATGAAAATATATTTTTATTAAATATTAATTTAAAATTAAATTTATATATATATATATATATATATAACCAAACATCATCTGTGATGCCTTACTTGATATAGCTTCATTTTTTAAAGTTATAATAAATTAATGTATTATTTAATATGATTAATTGTAATTGCATTTACTTAAATTTATTGGATTTTATTATTTTTTTATCTAACTTTCTTACCCAACCTAGTAATTGAATAGTCTTATTGAATCAAAATAAATAAATAATAAACAATTGAAATCATATATTATAGGTATAAAATAATAGTTAGATTATTGTAACACTAATCAATCTTTTATATATATTTGTGACACAAAATTTTAGTTCTTGATTTAATATAATTTAATGGATTAATGGAAAGTTAAAATTGGTTGTATTTAATATCGAACTTATCAAGTTTTAAATTAGCAAAGAATCATGGATTAACATCAGTAATTTGTGTTATAATAGCTCGATTTATAAAATAATATCTTGACAAAGATATAACTAAAATAATTATACTATAAATACATAAAACATCTTTATAGTTATAACGGATTAATAGTGGAATCAAATAAATTTATTACTATAAAAAGGTTATAATTAATAGAGGTGTAGTTATAAAAATTAATTTTTTGATTTCTTATTTTATAATTCACGTTTTAATAGTATGTATTGGAATTTCAATTAATTGTTTTAATAGTCATTACTGCAATTAGACAAAAAATGAAAGGAATTAATATTGAAGATGATAGTACGGAAATACAAAAAAATGTTGTGTCAAAAAACTCTAAACATGCTTAAAAAACTATAAATATAAGATGTACATACTAACGAGTTACTACGTACTCACAAGTTAAAAGATGTGGTAACAACTCTAAAGAATAAATTATTATTCTAAACAACTTTAGATAAATATTTTATTTCGCCTTAAATCTTTAATGTAACATAGAATATATATTTTTAATATATATGTAATTATTACTGTGTGGAGGTAATTTTCTTAAGACAAGAATTAGAAAAATTAAAACGTATTACAATGTGGAGTTTATTCTTATTTATAACTATCCCAAGTTGAGACAAATTTTTATATGACCATACAGAGATTATTCCTATATAAAATATCACCATAGATAGTTTTAATGTATAAGAGTACTTTAAATAATAGTAATAATTAAACAACAGTTAGTTTTATTAAATTGAATTTAAAATGCTATATTTACAACTTCTTTTCACATGTGACAACTCATAATTGGTTAAACTCGTAATGAGTCTCACATGATAAATTACGATTGACCAATTATAAACTGCTACGTCGATTAAAAAAGAAAGTTTATGAGAAGAGGTTGTTGATATAGCATTATTTTTCAAGTAACTGTAGACGTAAAAATCTACTTGTACAAAAGGAGGGACTGATCCCTTAAGGTTGGGGTTACTAGCGATCTGCTGCACTTGCACACGTAAGAAAACAAATGTGAAGCGACAAAAAACACCAAAGTGGTGTTTGTTGTAGGCACTCCGACGCTCAAGTCAGTAAGGTTAAAAGTGACTAATTTAGTGAGGGTTAGGGAGAAGAGAGGTTACCAGAAGTCTAGTCGAGGACTGTGACTACGACTGTAATGCGAAGTTCTCAAGCGGGAACTCCGGGGTCTGAAGGTGTAATGTAATCTCTCTTGTGAGAGGGCTGACCTCTGTTTAAATAGTTACTGTATGGTTTCCCAATTCTGGTGGGATTGTGAGTCCTCGTAGTAGTCGTTCCTCACAGGGATGTATCCTTTGGCCTCCTTATCCTGGCATGTAAGGGAGTTCGAGTATGATTCGGATACGGACCTTGGAGGAATTGGGATAGTAATGGATTGCCTTATCAGAGTTCAAGTAGGAGTGTGATCCGTAGGTGACCGTGGGCTCCGAATTTGACCATAGGCCTAGAAGGTGTGTTGGGATCAGGAGGTCTGGGTCCAGATGGTATGGACTAACTATACTTCATGTCAAATGGGCCTCATTTGGGGAATTCTGGCTTAGGCCGCATATGGGGACTGGGCCTAAGCTTTCCTCTTTGTCAGATGTGTTATCCTATTTGGGTCGAAGACATTTTTTGATCCTAATAGTAACCACTAGGAAAACCACAGTTGGAGTCCAAGAATATGATATGGAATATTAAGAATACAAAGTATAAACAATAAAATAAATTATTATAAAAGTTTCTCTTGGACAACCTGTCAACTTAGCATTTTGAAATCAATTTACATACATTTTAATTTAATGTATTATAATTACAATTAAACATGAGATTATTTGAATAAAGAAATTATATTTATTATAATTGGATATTAGGATTTAGGACTGACTTAACTGAAATTAAGAGGCTTCAGGCTAACGCTCTCTAACTGTCTTTCCCTTGTTGAATCTCACTAATCACAGTCACAAGACAAACGGCAAAGACCGTTGTTAATTCAACCAACACACCCACAACATATCTTGTTTTACCAAAACATAAATGCTCCCTCGCTTCTCTCCTCTCCTCCGCTCTCTCCCTTCCTCCACCAATCCTATGGCGCGTATCCTTGCACCCTCCGCAATTACCATCGCTTTCTTTCACTCTTCTTCCACCATTTCTCTCCTTCCTTACCCTGCCAAGCGTTTTCACATCTCATCTTTCTCCAAATCCTCCATTTTTAGACGGCAGTTTCACGCGCTTTGTGCCGGGAAAGATGGGAAGCTATTAAAACCATCAATTAGCGTCTTCGCTGAGAAGAGAGAGTACCGGAGAGTGAAGAGACGCGCCACCAAGAGTAAGGAAAAAGAGTTGGAGCTCAGTGTTTGCATTTGCATTGAAGAGGAGCTGCCTGATGATCCTGAAATCTCGGTATTTATTTGTTTATGTTTATCTGTATTATTGTAATGCTTTTCTACAAACATTTGGCGCGCAAAATGTTTAATTTAATTAGTGATTTGAATCTGCTACAGAATATAGCAGAAATGCTTCGACTGAATGCGCCGATGTTGATGAAGTCAGCCTTTGATGGTTTGAAGGATTCACAGTATAAAACAAGAGACACTTCTATAGAAGACTTAGGCGGTTTCGAAAGTATTGAGTTGTCTATACTCCTTTGCAATGATGATTTTATTCGTAAGCTTAACAAAGAATGGAGGGATGAGGACCATGCTACTGATGTCCTCTCCATGTCACAACATGTCCCTGAACTCAAACTTCCAGTTGTAAGTTTTCAATCTATTCATCAAAAATTTTGAGTGACAACTCTCTGACCTGATTTACTTTTCTTTCCTTGTAGCTCATGTTAGGTGACATTGTAATTTCAGTTGAAACGGCTGCAAGACAAGCGGAGGAAAGAGGGCATTCACTTCTTGATGAAATACGCATCCTAATGGTTGGTTTGACAGTTTTTGTATTCAGTGGCTTCTACATTTCCAGTTTGTTGCTTTAGTCACTTGTCTCTGTATACATGTGTTTGATAGCTCATGGGCAGTTGATTAAGGAATCTTATCTCTTGGTCTGAGATCTCCCAAAGCTGTGAAGAGTCAAATGGAATTAAGTAAACGGACGTATTCAAGTAGATTTATATTGTTTTTGCTTTTCAAGAATATTGCTTGTGTTAGGAAGGCAATGTATAAAGTGGGTTTCTTAATTGCTTTACTATTTGCAGGTTCATGGGCTGTTACATCTTTTGGGTTTTGATCATGAGATTAGTGAGGAGGCTGAAGCAGAAATGGAGAAGGAGGAGGAATTTCTTTTGAAGAGTCTTGGGTGGAAGGGAAAAGGATTAATACAGAGTGCATATGATTCTGAAACTAATGTAAATCTTCATATTGAGCATTCGGATGGTAATTATATCCTATAGACCTTCTTCTCATTTGATGCATACTATCTTTACTCATTTTGAACGTGTAGTAGCCATATATAAATTGGCAGTGAGCTAATCTGACAGATAAAAGTGTTAATAGACAGGAGGAAAGAAAGAAGTCTCCGATTCTATAAACCAAAGTTCAGTTATATCTTCTGTGATATGGATGGTAGGATTGCACCTACAATGTCTTTGAATCTTTCTTCATTTTTTCGTAAAATTTTTGATCATTTATTATTTATTCAAATGCAAGGTACACTTTTGAACAGTAAAAGTCAAATTTCATTGACAAATGCTAAAGCATTGAAGGAGGCATTGTCAAGGGGTTTAAAAGTGGTGATAGCCACCGGAAAAGTAAGAGCAGATGAAAATTTATTTGCTTATTTCTTGTAGGGACCATAAAGACATTGTTTTAGAAGTATATCTTTATGCTAAGAAATTTATTTGCATGTTGTTTCTAAAACAGGCTCGTCCAGCTGTGATAAATGCTTTGAAGAAGGTTGATTTAGCTGGCAGAGATGGCGTTATTTCGGAGTTCTCTCCGGGGGTTTTCTTACAGGTTTTTCTTTCTGGCATTGTTGAGTTTATCAGCTTGTTGCTTCTCTTTAAGTGAGCACCGGATATTTTCCATATTCTTGAAGTTGTAAATTTTGGACAAAAAGATTTTTTTTGGGACCTACTCTGACTTCTAATTAGTGGACTATTACTGGCCGTGTATATGTGTTTTGCAATTTGAGATCTATACAATATAACATACAACATCACCATATTTTTTGTCTTATTGGTTCCATCTACTTGATTTCAGGGATTGCTTGTTTATGGTAGACAGGGTCGGGAAATTTTCAGAAGAAATTTAGATCCAGATGTCTGCAGAGAGGTAATATGGTTGTACTTGGATGTTAGGTATCTCTCATTTGGATTAAGTTTCGACTATTTTATATGTTGTACAATATATATGATAAAAAGATTTTTTTTTTCTGAAAAATAAAAAAGGAAAGAAAGAAAGAAAAGTTCAAGTACTTGTGTATGTCTTCTATGGATCAAGGTTTTGCCTTTTTGTCCTGCTGACAGGATTTCTTCCTGTAGTATGGTAGCAATCAAGGGGCAGTGGCTACTTTTATGTCAGTTATGCCAAACTATATTGGTATTGGCATCTGGAGCCCTTACGTGATTGGTTCAGTGTGTTAAACAGGAACGAACTTTGTTTCTTTGAGCCACAAGTTTCTGTGTTTATCTCAACCATAAATGACTTCCAGATGGGACTGCTTTTGGGTTTTAGCTCAAGTAGCAGAAGAGTGAGGTGAATTCCCGAGTTATGGTAGATCTTTTCTTTCAGAGGGAAAAGAGTAACTAGATTGTACTGTCTTCTAAACCACAATTGCATTCCTTCCCCTGTATATTTAATCAACATATGTCCTCTTTCCAAGGAAGATATTTAAGGGATACCTCTGTAATTCATTTATGGGGACCTGTTTTCTACCAGTCCTTTAAAGATGTATCATTAACCTGTATGAGTATCTTCTGTCTAGCATTGGCATTGTGTTTCACAGACAAAATGGTAGATTGTTCTTAACTATCAAGGCATCAGATCGGATCCTTTTGCTTAAACTGAAAGAACCCCTTTCCATGTTGTGATTTGTGAGCCCTTAACTTAAAATGCAGGCATGTCAATACTCTTGGGAGCATAAGATTCCTGTTATTGCATTCAGTGAGGGCCGTTGCTTAACACTATTTGATCATCCACTCGTTGACGCACTGCATACCATATATCATGAGGCTAAGGTACCTAATATATTGTTCATCTTTCACCCACATGATAATTGATCGTCTTTCACCCACATGATAATTCTTTCTTCTTTTATAGTAACTTTTTACATGAAAAATGTTTACAGGCAGAGGTCATGCCTTCCATTGAGCATCTCTTGGCTGCTGCTGATATACAGGTACTCACTCTGAGAAAACAAATAGAAAAGTTTTAACTGCAAGGATAAAATCATATTATTTTGATTTAACCACGCCATAAAGGAAAAAGAAGTATACTGATCACATTTAAGTGTTTGGAAAATAGCTCTGACCTCTATGTTGCAGGTTTTTTTCGACTCTCAGTGAGGGTTTATAATGATTTCAATCTTACAATTTAAGTGTAATCTTTGGAAAATTGCTCCATAAGTTACTAACTTTTTACTCATCACAACTGCAAGTCTCCTGCATTTCCTTATTTTATTTGTAATTAGAACATATATTGGTATGTATTTTGTTATTCTAATGTGTGCTTGCAGGATACATCTCGCTCTATATATATCAACCTAATGTGTTATCTTTCCTTCTGATAGTGGCTTTCATCAAGGCATTTCTTTTTGAATTTGCAGAAGGTCATCCTTTTAGACACTGCTGAGGGAGTATCTACTACCATAAGGCCGTACTGGTCAGAAGCAACAAGGGGGCGTGCCAATGTTGTTCAAGCTGTTCCAGACATGCTTGAAATTGTCCCCGCTGGGACCTCAAAGGGAAGTGGGGTAAGGATGCTGCTTGATCATTTGGGCATCTCTGCAAAGGAGGTATGGGCTAATACAATCTGCTGTCATATCTCCATGTTTTATTCTTGTGTTTCTGCTTTCTGTTTGATTCAAAATGAACAACAATTCCACCAGGATGCTGTTTTAGAGTAGTGCCCTTAAATTGGTTAGTTTCTGCATTTGTTTAATATAGCTTTACCTGAAATTGAGTTAATTAATCCTGCTCTGACACTGCTAGATGATATTATCACCTAATTCTCCGACTAGGAAAAATATTATCTTCACTTGATTTTATGTATTAAAATCTAAAAGTTGTTATTGGTATAACCAATTGATAAAGAGTCATCCATCATACATAAATTAACTAATATTCTGTTTTGTTTCTTGAATATAGAACATATTGAATTTATGATTTTGATTAGTTGGCCCAACTGTGACTGAAATATAAAAACCATCTCTGTTTGATTATTTGAATTGATTCTGACCATCTATTTTTCAGATAATGGCAATTGGTGATGGTGAGAATGATACTGAGATGCTTGAATTGGCTTCACTGGGTGTTGCTCTCAGTAATGGATCTGAGAAGACCAAAGCAGTTGCTAATGTGATTGGTGTTAGCAACGATGAAGATGGTGTAGCCGATGCCATTTATCGGTACGCCTTCTGAGGTTGGAGAAGGACCTATTTATACAATGCGTAATGCAACCCACAAAATCTGACTCAGTCATGCTATCAATGATTAGATGACCAAGTTATTAGATTTTATAGGTTCATTTGTGGTTCTAATTTTCAGAATGACACTACATATTCCAAATGCCGATTATTATTTTTTTTTTTTTCCAAACGGAAGAAAAATTACAGAAGATTATTCTTTTGGCAAAAATACAATACCTCATTAGTGTGATATGTATACTCCATAGCTTCATTGAATCAGGCCAGAAATTTCGACCATTTGATGTTAACAATATTTTTGTACAACATCTCAACTTTGTTATGTAAGTAATCAGCTATTTAGGTTACTTCAAACTTATAAATTTAAATCACTTCCTCTCGAGGTACAAGGATCTCTGTATAGCATAATTATTTAATATCCACTGGTGAAAAGTTTAACCATAGATAAGGTTTTGATCAAGATCTGAACGGAGGAAATTGACAAAGCGAATTACCGGACAAGTAAAGAAGTATGACCTTGTATTTTATACTCAATTGAATAGTAATATATGAATTTTAAGTTGAAATTATAAAAGTCTGTGAGGAAAAATATTTTTTCCTTAAATTATAAAAGTTTAAGCATACTCAGAAAATAGATGTTCAGTATTCTCAATCAACCTTAATCCTATCATGAAATTATGTATAGGACCACCGTCACTTGAGTTTTCGCATGGAACTCAACCGAAATACTTAATGATAGAATAAACATCCAACTTCCCATCTTGTTTATCGAAGAGAAAGATTGTCTTTATAAATACAACTATTACCATTTACAGAAACGCATCAAGCTGCTGTTGCCGAGACTTGGTGGTGACCTGTGTATCAAGCTGATCTCTCATAATGGGAATTCTTTCTTGCACACTCCAATATAGTTTTATCAGCAGTTATAAAGTAAGCAGCAATCGACGCTGTTAAAAAATAAATGAACGTTAACATTAATCCTCCGGCCTTGAAACGTCATCCTACGGCTCTACTTTCACCACAAGAAAAAAATTATAAACAAGAATTAATTCTTAATTATAATGGTCAATGAGTTTATAAACAAAAGTCTCTATCATCAGTAAACAATGATAAACTATTGATTTTCCACAGATCAGCATAATATTATTTTTAATAAAAAAATCCTTTAAGAGTCTGATTAGTGATTATACTCCATTAAAGCTAATAATTTGCTTAACAAATCCAATTGATATTGCATGATTCTCTAATTTTTATGTGGTGGTGAAATTATTCAGATTTTATGTTGCAAAACACAAAAATAATCTACCAAATCTAAGAAGCTGAAAGAATTATCCATATCCTGATTGTACCTGCAGATATAATCAGTGCCTGACCAGTATAGTTAATGTTTGCCTTTGCCCAAGGGACTTTTCGAACTGCAATCAACTGACAACACAAGAAGCAAATCAAATGCCAATCATAAAAGCCACGATCTGCATAGCGCAGAGATGCCCCAACAAAATGTCACAATTCAGACCCAATATATATATATATATATACAACAAAATGTCAAAATTCAGACCCTATATATATATATATACACACAACTGATAGCCTCTGTTACAAGGGCAAAGCTCTTCATAAAAGAACTCAATCTCAATAAATAATTCCACACTTCATGGCTAAAGGCTGAAATTAGGAGCATTAACCAAAAGGCAAGTCAGAAATCACCATGCTCCATCGAAAGAGTCGAAAAACATCAAACATTATAGTAGTTTCTGTAAAGTGGACCTTAGAAAGTTTGAAATCACACAATTAAAGATCAGATGCACCTCTTCTCCGAACACAGACCACTACATCACCAATTGTAGAAAGAAATAAGCAGTTACCAAGCTTGGCAATAAGAGAACTATCATCAACTTTCCCTTTTGGAAGGTCTCAAATAGGTTGTGTTACATCAAAGATCAATAGATTAGCGTATCAATGATTGAGCTCATATGCAATAATGGAAGTAGCACTCCACATCTGGTTACTTCACAAAAACATTCACCACCTGAACTAATCCCAAACCAAGTCTAAATAGGGGTTGTGTTACATAAAGATCATTAAATTAGTGTATTAATATTAAGCTCGTATGCAGTGATGAAAGTAGCACTCAACATCTGGTTAATTCATGTGACACGTTCAGACCCAGTCGCATCCCAAATCAGTCTAAAATATGGGTAGTAATCCAGTGAAAACCTTTTCTCTGTCACATTGCTAGACCTGTGTAACAATTACATGATATTTCCTTTTCCATTCCAAGACAAAATCCTCATCAACAAGGCAATCAAAAATACCTGGTTCTTGTATTATAAACCATAATGAACATGGACATACCATTCCAAAATAAATTTTCTAGTTTGAGCTTGAGGAATCAAGATAAAAGGATAGAATATATATATATAATCACTGGCTAAGCAACAAATACAACAATAGATTAAAGAATGAAAAGTAAATGAAAGCAAACTATAAAAAAAATGACATTTAAAAGGGCAGTTAAGAAAAGTAAAAGTGAGGATCACCGTAGGAATAGCACTGGCAATACAAGCTACGGCAGCAGCCTTGGCTCCAGCACGAACACCTTCTGAAGTAGTAAATTTATCATTTAAACATCAGTAAAATACATATAATTGGAGATTGATAAACAAATAAATTTAATAAATGAAAACCTTGAGTGCACTGACGGGAAGACATAATCCTCCGATCCTCGGCTGTAGAAGCAATCGCGAAGATGTTTTTGCTTTCTCTTGTTTTCGCTTTCGTAGGAATTTCCATTTTCTTCTCTTCTCTAAACCAACAAATCAATGGTATTTGACAACTGAAAGAGGCGGCCTTCGATTTGATTTGTTCTTCTTAATTTATATTTTTATTTATTTATTTTTAAATAAAAAAAGCAGGGGCCCTTGTCAAATTAAACACCAATCTTGTGCGCCGGCGCCGCTCTCTCTATGCTTTACATGTAATAACTCATCTCCGTATTTTTCCGCTACTTTCTACAAAGAATAATACTTCACTAACAACCCCCATCTTCGGCAAACTTTCTCTCACAACCCTAATACAACAGTTCACAATTAGTTAGTCTGGGTCTTACATGGGTCTCACATGAATCCTATTAATTAATTGCGAACTATCACATCATGATTATGAGAGAAAGTTGATGAGAAAGGATTATTGATATAGTATTACTCTCCGACAAATCGAAATCTCCATATATTTACAGTTTCTTTATAACATTCTATTAGATTTATGATAATCCCTTTACATAAACATTATATACTTAAAAATCAACATCAAAATATAATATAAAAGGTAATACTATAGTACTATACTTATAAATCTTTTTACTAAGAGATAAATAAAAGGTGATGTTTCATTATCTTTTAAATTACATAATAATTATTTATTTTATTTTATATATTCACTCTACCATTTATATTTTATCATATTACCACATCGAAGGTATAATGTAACGTTGTTTATTTATTTTATAATCGGGGTGTTAAGGAATTCACGCACATTTCAACTAATTTTCAGAATCTATTAAACATCTTACAAACCTTTAATTTATTCCCACATTATTTGAGGGGATTAGTTTATACATATATTATTTGGTAACATGAATTTTCATATGAAGAAGAAAAATGTTAAAAAAAAAGAACAACAAAACAAAGAATTTAATATTTACATGATCTTAATCAAACAAATAGAATCAAATTTTATTGAAGTAACCTTTTTATACGTTATATAATAATTTTAATAAAGAATAAGATTCTAATTAAAAAATTAATAATAACTAGAAAGCATAAATTGACATAGTTTTTTTTTGTTTTAAAGATAAGGTTTAAAATAAAAACCCCTTAATTGAGAATAGTGAAAAAAACTTAAAACCTTTTAAATAATACACCTAAGAATCATGATTAAAACCATCGAACGATAGTTTAACATAGGTCGATTTTAATAGTTAAAACTTGAGAGTACTCCAATTTCACGAATTGTTTTTCCTTATAATCCGAAGACTGAATAGTGTGATAAACAAATTAGGCATAATCAAAACCTATCCGGGACTGCAACTTCCACAAGTTGGTAGATCAGGAACTGGCTCCTAAACAGACATGAAACGAGAAACAACAAACATATTAGTCTAACAAAAACACTTTCACTCACATCACAAAAACCCCACAACTCCCTTACAGATAATATTCTTGATTTCATTATAAATCAACACAATTCATTCAAATGTCTTTGAGCAACCATGTCTCTCAAATCCCCAAGCACCATAACACTTTTAACTCTCAACACTTAATTCTCCATTATCAATAAAATCCTTAAGCACTTAGAGACCTTGGTCAATTAGATAATCACCCAGCCTTTCAACAATCATGTTGCACTGACCAGGAGTCATAGGCTCATCATATATACCAATTACCAAGGCCTGATTGGTCTTCTTGACGGTAACACCACCAGAACCCTGAAATACATGTAACAAAACTCTCGATCAATATAATAACGAGCAACACAAAAATAAAGAGGCATTACAACTGGATAAGTTTCATTATGTAACATAATAATCAGGACCGTCACTGAATCTCCACAAAAGAAGCAAGAAAAAAAAACGTGTTAACTCACAAAGAAGTTTTACTAATTAAGTTGTTTTCTACTTGCAAAGAAACCAGCGTAACATACAAATATGAACTCCGAATTTACAAGCAACAGGTATTATTGTTCCCTGCAGTTGATATTTGGCACCCTCCTCATACTGAATCAAAAGTCAAACTCCTATCACCATTTTCTTAATTCAAACTTAGCATATAGACCAATCCAACTTCACCAGCAGTTCTCACATAGAGTGACAGGTATATTGGAGATGTAACAGTTACAAGATTAAAAAACCAGCCAAATTTTTTCTGCAGACAAAGCTATTACATTATCTAATATAATGACTCAAAATCAGCATGAAGCAGGTTCAAGAATGTTAACTAAACCATTTCAAATCAGCTCTGATTCTGAATGACAAGGAATGCGGTAATTCTTTATGAGATAAAAAGGTCTGAACTACAGCTTTAGGTTAGACCTATGAAGAATATTTAAAAATAATAATAATAATGACATAAACGACTGGTTTAATGATATGACATTGAATGTGCATTCAGTGGTATTGTTATGATGTATAAAAGAATACAAAGCCAAATTATCACCTTCTTTCCTCGTATGACAGCTCCTGGTTCACCTTGGATCACCATATATTTCACACCACCAAGGAATAAGCCAGTTGGCGCAAGAGTCCCAGGTTCAGCAAAGTCATTCATAATGCCTGTTATTTCCTCAGGCTTAAACTGCAACACCAAAAACACTTTTCAGGCAAAAATAAAAATAAAGACTAAACAACTAAGCAGCACAATAAAAATTAAGTCCATATCCACCAGCAGGAATCTGAACATGAATTCTCCACATAGCCACATCGGCAGAATAGCACACAGCAAAAGATAACACTAGCCTTCCTTAACTCTAAAATGTAACAGCTCAACAAGGGAGTACACATGGGGCACCAGGCCAAAATTCAAAGACACACACATAAATGTTGCCTGAATTCACAATGTTATTACTTCTTTACCTGTACTTTTAAACCGGAAAAGACATAAATATTATAGTACACTGGAGGAGATTAGCAAGAAGTGAAGTACTGAAGAAGATTTAGGGTTACACGTATAAAAACCAGTAAGTGGTCAACATCAGTTATACACCATTTTTCTTCATCAAACAGAGAAGCTGAGCCTAAAAGAAAATATGATAGACACATTAGTTCATAAATCAGCATAAGGTGATGGGTTTGGTGTTGAACATATTAAGATCGTTACAATGAAGTCCTGCATAAAAACAAACTAATCCGCTGATACGAGGCCGCATGAGTATATAATAAGATGGTTAGCAAAATATAATGTAGATATACGGCCACCCAAAATATAATTCGACAATTAGTTCATATTAACAACGGCTAAAAGGAGACATTGCAAAGAGCACAAAAAAATCAAGAACCTTGATGACAAAATTTTGCTAGTCTACACAAAATGTCAAAACAAACAAAACAAATTAGTGGATCATCCCAGTAAAAGGATTACAAAAATCCTAGAACAAAAAACCTCTGCATGTATTACAATCAAAATCTTAACTCTCAATTTTATTACAAGATAAATAGTCAATACAAGAAAGCAAATCCACAACGTCCATCGATTTTAAACGAAAGAGCAAAGCTTAGTTAGACTCGCGAAATAGAAGATGGAACCTGAGGGAAATTAGCGCTCTGGGGCCCAAACGTGCCATCACATGGCCGATGATAGCTGGCAGCAGTGAGTTGCAGACCATCCATCTCGCACATCAGTGATCATCAACGTACGTTTGCCACGACCTCTTCTGTTCTGGCTTTTTTTTTATAATTTTTTCCTTCCTTTTCGGTTTTTCGTTGGTTTGAGATTGAGAGGTAAGGTGGACACTGGTATTGTTCAATCTCATTCAAATGTGAAGCCAGAGGAAGAAGACTAAAGATATAGACCGAGAGGAGAAAGTGGTAGCGTGAAATCAAGCTGGTAAAACGACAACTTTTCCTCCACCGTTGGCTATTTTCTTTACCCTGTGGGACCCGTATTTTATTTTCTCATTTTCTCTTTTTCTTTTTTTTTGTTTTTCCTTTTTTTCTTTCTTCTTTTAAATATTTCGATTTTGAGATTTCCATTCTCCTAAAATTCAAATATGGATCATAATGCCATGGTTCTTACATTAAAGAATTATATAAAGTTTTATTTTATTTTCTTATACACTAGCTTGAAGTGAACCGTACCGTTTCATTTAAAGATATTAAAATCACTTATAATTCTCAAAATCTTTTTTAAAAATATTAAAAACTCTCGTTAATATCAAATAATTTCTTATAAAATTATTTTTCTGTTCATTAAAATAATGAAAACCGACTATTATTTTAAACTTCTTTTCAGAAAATATTTTTAAACAAAATGATAAACTAATACCAAAGAATCTCACAAAAGTAAAATAAAATAAATTATGAATATACTATTATATCTTATGTTTATTTACAAAGTATAATTAATTCAAACATTACTGTAATTAGATACAAGCGGACTAGATGTTCTGTCCGTGGAGATGAAAATGAAAAGGGGTGATGGTGGCGATTGAGACACGTGTCAACACTATCAGTAGGAGGTCATGACTCCAGTTCCATCACAACACATCAGAAATTCTAGAAGGTATCTTTGAAGGGTCAAACTCTAACGACAAATCCAGATTCCAGAAACTTATTCATCGTGCAGAAAGCGACTTTGAAAAAAGCCATAAACGCAAATGGGTTTGGCGCCGTCTTCACAAGAAGAAGAGGATTAATATTATTTTAAATCTCACACGAGTGAATCAACTAACGACAGATCCACAACAGTGGGTGATGAAACAAAATATGGAAGATTGGTCATAATTGAGTTTCAGTTAGAATAGAGACACAAGCAAACTATTCCTAACAGCAATATCCTTCAATGCGAAAGATCTATATACATTATTCATTACCGTATTCCTTTGTTCTCAAGCTACAATCTAATGACAATATGCGCATAAAACAGCCAAATAGAATTGTCAAAAAAAAACCAAAAAAAAAAAAAAAAAAAAATCTTTCAATAGAACTCTTTCTTATTCCACTATGGAATTTCCTTATATTAGCATACGACTGAAAGCTATCAACGAAGGTTGTTAACAACTAGTTAGATTCTTCGAAATCAGATGACCACAGTTCTATGGAAAATGGTCTACCAAGGCTGGATTTAGCCGATAACATCCTCCTCTAAAGCCACACAGTTACCACTTGCCTGCTGGACAGGGTATTTGTTGGCTATCCCACTCCCAAGGCCACAAGTTTTTATGCTGAGTGTAAGATTAAGGATTTCTATGAGCACAGTTTATACATATGCATATGAACCAAAACCGCTGAAACAAGCTTCTTCATATGGAAAAAAGGATATGGGAGTGGGGCTGTATTACAATATCAATCTATGATTCAACTCAAGCAAACACTGAACAAGACTCATCCCGATTTAACCAAGAAAAACATTGAAGAGGCTATGTCACAACACACAAAAACATGAATTCCATGACAGACTAGCATATGTCTGATTACAATACAAGTACCTGATTGATTACTTGTCCGCATCTCTAGCCAAGTGTTACCTGATTTGATAGCCCTGGTGCCCATTGCCTTTTCTGAGTCATTATTATAATAATATTATGAAATTAGAATATAGTAAAAAGGATACTTGATCCTTATTTATATTTTACCAATAATTTGTGGTGGAGATGTGTGATCAAAGATCAAGAAGAAGTATAAAAGTAGGATACACCTATTGGAGTCTTTTATATATTTCTTCCACCGCAAGCAGGATGTAGCAACCTGTTCAGAATAATATAGATGGCACTGCTATGATTCAAGAAGTTTGGTAGTATCGGTGACAAATATCAACAATCAATAGCAACATGTCCCCTGGAAAGATAACATGCCTGCGTTTCAGAAAATATTAGCTTAGTATTGCATCCCCCTTCCAACCCATGAAACATATCTAACATGTTTATCAATGGCAAATCACACAACAAGAATGCAAGATACGGTTACACTACTGCATGTGCATGGGACAATGAAGTTGAGAATAGTACCTTAGCTGACAAGCCCATATATACTAATTGTGTGGAATTAGGAAACTCTCTGGCTCCATACAAATAAGCATGGACACACATGAACCTCCCCCAAAAAGGGTCCCATCAACATCGGAAGTGGCTGATAACGACCTACACACCAAATGCCACATTAGATAAAGAACACTAATGGCACTAATATTTGCAAAAAAAAGAAAAATGGTTGACAAAACATATGAAATGTGACCATGCATAACTGTAAATCATTAAAAACTTTGGAACTTGGAAGTTTTTATAAAACCACAATTAGCCCTACCAGTAATGTTATGGACCACCAAAAACTTCATCATCCCAGAAACTGCTGTGCGTCCGCCTCTCTGGACCTTTTTCAAGCTGGACAACCATAATCTGCTCTGATAAAAATAGTAGGTTCCAATATAAGTTGAACAGGGACAGATTTTTTTTCCCTTTGGTAATACTTTCTACAGTCTCTATAATCCTACACCTAAACTCTTCATCATGCAAAATGTCCCTTACATAACAAATATTTTTCAGTGATTAGTACTTACATCATTAGAAGACGAATTCCAAAATTGATGGAAAATTTTCCGAGGAAAAAGAAATTCGTAATAAGCCTCCACACCTATGAAACAACAGAGGGTTCAACAAGTATTAGAAGCACAATATTTAAAGTTTTTTTTTTTTTTTTTTTAACTTTTGTTGATACCTAGAAATCCCCAGTGTTTCTTAAGAATTCAAAGAATTTTTTCTCTTTTGGGACCACAACAGAACCCACCAATCTATGTTCATTGTTGTAAAAATTTATCTTGGCATTAAAATTCACAAGATGCTTATTATATAACACACAGCAATGATGAAACAAATAAAAGTAAAACTTGGCAGAAAAAGGTTCCTTCTAAATGAGTTTCATGATTGGATTTAAACCTGAAACTTGGAGAAAACAGGTTCATAAAACAACGCTATACTCCAGGGACTGTACAATCCCAAATGGAAAGCTGCAGTGGCCACCACACATATGGTCCCAAAAGCTTTGCTGATAGGAGGAAGAGAATTATAGAATCTGAAACATACCAAACAATCAAGTCACCAAATGCCAGATTATCAACCATCCAAGAAATCAAATTTTTAACAATGCCATCAAAATTCAACTTCGCTGCTGATAAATACAATACAAATTTAATATCCGTAATGGATAGGGCCATGTTGGCGGAAATTAAAACTTTTAAACTAATATAACATTCAATTTCTCAACAAATCAAAAACTTGCCACTGAGATTACCAAAGACTCGAATCGGCAATTTAGAAATTAAATTCCAATTGATCATAAAAGAAAACAATGATAGAAAGGGCAAAAATGATTGTAAAAGAAGAGTGAAGTGGGAGATAATGAAGAGCATTACTCTGCAGGAGACGACATGTTAACTAAGTGAAACCTGATTCATAAAATCTTCAAAGTTGGTTGGTTCTCTGTGTCAGAAGGTGTAACAGATCTTACACGGGATTTTTCAAGCAATGTGAAGGGGAGAAAAAAAAAAAAAAAACAGGAGTACGTAATAGCCTTCAAATTACACCGGCAACAGGAAGAGATCTTCTTATTGTGAGCACTGACGTGGCGTACCAGGAGGCAACATGACAACAAAGCAGTTCCAATGAGGAGACGCCAAATCATACTGTAACATTTCTTAATTATTAAGAGTCACAAGCTAGTTAAGAATAAAATTAAAAATAAAAAACCTTTCCTAAAGTTAATAAAATTTATTATCATTATATAAATAAATAAATGTTATTAACCTAATGATATATGTTTGAAATTAGAATTCCATAAAAGCCTTAATAATGTAATCTTATAGGAAATACCTTTAGGGGGTTGGGCGGTTCGATAGTGACTCTTAGGTGTTTTATTCAAGAAGTCTTAAATTCAAGTCTTTCTTTGAGTGTTAATAGGGAAGTTATTAGAACTCTTACCTGACTCCGATCGATAGTTTCAAGATTTTCGAAGAATTAGTTGAAATGTACATAAATTGACCGAATATCGCGATCATAAAAAAATGTAATAAATAATAATAATAATATGATAGGTTAGTTAGTACTCAGTAATGTGCATTAAACTGAAAATTTAAATTCTTTCTTATTTCTTTTATCTTTTGATAAACTTGAAGTGTTATTTTAATTTTTCAAAGCGTAGCAGAAGAACTAGACAAATTTAAGTTTATATACTTGATTTATTTATGAATAGTTTGAATTATAGATAAAAATAATATAAGTGTGAAAAACTATGATTATAATAGTCTTTTAGATGTCACGTTTTCATGTAAAGCTGTATATGTTGATCTTATTGATGCATGAATATTGTAATAATAAATGGTTAATGTAGTGGTATCAATGAAAGTCAATCATCTTCTTCTAGGACATGTTAATAGGGTTCATATCTGAACAAAATTCAAAATTGATAGATAAAAAACCTATGACTTGTATTAAAAAAAATAAAAAAATAAATAAAAAGGTAAAAGTAAAGGACACTTCATCAAGAGATAGTCTTTGTCAAAATTATCCATGGAGTACAAATTCAAATAAACAAAAAAGCAAAGCAGAGGCATCTACATAACATAATCTTGATTAAATACTTACAAAAGCAAAAGAGTAAACGACTTGTTCCCACGCAACTTTTCGCCAAGTCCTAAGTTCCCACCCTGGTTTCACAAATTCCAGATTCCCACCCTTAAATTAACAGAAAACCGTTTAATTTAACGATATGGCCATTTGCTTTCCACTTTGTTCTTCCTCGCATCTTTTCTTCCTTACCATGCCTAGGAACTCCACTCTCAATGCCGAGAATCCTTCAATTCCTCCCCCAGCACAATCCAACGCAACGTCTTTAAATTTCAAAGAGGGAAATTGTTTCCAAACTCAATTAAACAAAACCACAACTACACAAATTTCACAACAAAACAACCAAAAAAAAACCCAATTCAAAGCCGCTAACTGACACCATAACTACACAAGAAAAAAAAGCCATTGACTCTCCCATAAAACATTTCAAAACCCAATTCAACAAACCACAATTATAGATTCTAACACATACCAAACGAAAAAAACCCATTGACTCTCCCATAAATCATTTCAAAACCCAATTCAACAAACCACAATTATAGATTCTAACACATAATCCACATCAATCTCAAATTTCAAGAGGGGAAAAACAACAGAAAATTTGAAAATTCAAAGGAAATGTATGGCAGTGGCATCGAATAAAAGTGGCCCGATCAATTTTAGGGCTTATTTGCAACCACTTCTTTCAATTTTAAAACAGCCGTGCATTTGGTTAGCAACTACATTCAGCGACTGAAAGTGGCCCGATCTGGCTTTGTGGAGGGCAGTGCAACTGAAGTCTTAGTGGTAGATCAGCGACGGAAACAAGAGCGCTTTGCTGCTTGTGGTTGGTCGGCGAACAAGGAAGGTGACGATTGCGATTTGGCATCGAAAAAGCAGCAAAAACCATCGACATGACACCGCCAGGATTGATTGCCATCACCGTCACTTTTTGCTTCGATCTCGAGGTCAAATTTTACCAAGCTTAGCCTGGTCAGCACTGCCGCAAAAGCGTAGTGGCTTTGGTTGGTTTTCTTAGGGATTTCTAGTTGTTGGTTTGGGTTGTGGAGTTCCATTGTTGGCCATGTTTTGGTGGGCGATTTGGTGATGGCTCATATGCAAGGGTTAAAGGGCAATTTATTAATTTATTTATTGAGGGCAATATGGTAATAATGCTTCCATACTTGTGTCAGATAAAAAATCTTTAACCATGTTGGTTTTTGGGTGGGAATCTGGAATTTATGAAACCAGGGTGGTAACTGTCGTTTCGTGAAACCTTGGGTGGGTACATGTCGTTTACTCAAAGCAAAATTAATAAAAACCAGTGGGTGAGCTATAGTCACTAGTAATTGTGAAAAACTCGCCACCTGGTTTGCATCCATATTTCGTACGAAACAATCTCATTCGAACCTAAAACCCCCCCAACGACGCCGCTTTCTCCACACCACCTCACGTGCCTTTTCTCTCCTTACGCCTCCCCAAACACTCACCATAAAGCGGCGCAAGTGCAAGCAACACGGCCCCGTTTTAATCATCGTGAATTGCGGATATCATTGCAAAAAAATTTAGCAGTAAAAGTGAAGAGCAAACAATGGAGCATTCTGGTAATTTACAGCTCAAGCTGGTTGATGGTGACGCTGGTTATGTCCTCGAAGATGTTCCTCACCTCACTGATTACATTCCTGATCTCCCTGTATGAATTTTGAACGATTGATTTGATCACTTTCTTCAACTTCGACTGAGTTTATTTTTATTTTTGCAAAAAACTATATTAGTTGTTAAAGATGTTGTTTTGTACGGCAGACTTATCCCAACCCGTTGCGGTCAAATCCATCTTACTCGGTAGTTAAGTAAGTAAAAACTCCTTATTACTTCAACTTAAAGGCCAGACGGATCCATTGCCACCTTCTTTAGTTATGATATGATGATTCTTGTTGATATGAGTATTTTGTGATTACAGGCAGTATTTTGTTGATGTGGATCATACAGTTGCTCAAAAGGTGATTTATGCTTCGACTTCCAAATTTTTTTGGTTTGTTTTCCTCTCCCCGCCATTTGTCAACTGGAAGATCTGTTTCTGTAAATGCTTTCATTTGCCTCTTCTTATTCGTGGCATCCCATCCAAATAATTGTCGTGATGACTACAACTTTTTAAAAACTCGGCGGCAATATTTCTATGGCCTGGTTTTTTCGCCCTTGTTTTCGGAATTGAAAGTTGGAAACAGAGTCAGAAAGTTTGTTTCACTTGTTAACTTATATGTAATCATTTCATGGAGAACTATCTGCCGTGTCAGGGAAGGTGGCTTGGATACAAGAGCTAACTGATTACTTTTTCTCCGTCTTCTTCTTTGTTTAGATTGTTGTTCACAAAGATGATCCAAGAGGGACACATTTCCGGCGTGCCGGACCTCGCCAGAAGGTGATTATTATTTTTCCTGTTTAATTACTCATAAACCATATGCATTTTACTAAGTTCACTACATTATGCTGTTCAGGTGTATTTTGAATCAGATGAAGTACATGCCTGTATTGTAACATGTGGTGGCCTTTGCCCCGGGCTCAACACTGTGATCAGGGAAATTGTCTGTGGCCTTTATCACATGTACGGTGTCAACAAAATCCTCGGAATAGATGTAAGTGGCCACATTATTTTTGCTCAACGTCATTGAATATTTTTATTATAGTATCAGAAAAATGATGTATGTATATGTTATCTATGTATGTGTATATATATGGCGCAGCTCCACACACGCCATTTACTCCAGTTTCTTATGTTTTCAATATATTTATCACACGACCTTCAAAATATTGTTGCACAAGAAAGGAGGCCATGGTTACACATTAGTTGGTCAGATTATATGTAGCTATTTGAATTTAATTTTGAGGGGATGCTGCTGATGAAATTATCTCAATTATTATCAACAAGTAAAAGAGCTGTTGTGTCGGGCGTTGAAGTGGTTGCCATGTGTGAGCATTGTGCAGAAGTTAGTTAATTTGGTTTTGTGATAAAAATGTTAATATTTCGTATAAAAATCTTGAACATAATTGTTTCGTGTTGACCCCCCTGAGGATTTTGTTTGATTCATCCGTAGGGAGGATATAGGGGTTTCTACTGCAAAAATACCATCGATTTAACGCCTAAAGTTGTTAATGACATCCATAAGCGTGGTGGTACCATCATTAAGACATCACGAGGAGGCCATGATACCTCAAAGATAGTTGACAGCATTCAGGATCGTGGAATTAATCAGGTATGTGAAGGCTAGAATTTTGTCAACGGTCATTTCCTCAAATTTTTGGATGAATCATTTGTGTAAATGGTGAAATTTCTTGCTGGATAGGCACATAAATCCCCTTATAGATTCTCATTATGACTTTTAATGGTCCAGGTGTACATAATTGGAGGAGATGGAACTCAAAAGGGAGCAGCAGTCATTTACGAGGTACTATTATTTGAAAGGTTGAAGAAAGTCTATTGGCTGTCATATATTGCTTACAGATTGATAGCTTCACATGTGTCTCCCATTAGATGCATGTATGATGGCTACTTAGAAATGTTACTAGTATTATGTCAATCACATTTTACTGTTAAGATCACACAGCTGCAGAAAAATTGCTCAACTGTAACGACTTCTAATGAGCATGAAAATCTGTTCTGGACTTGATTGTTTATAAACCGTCTTCTCTGTTTAACAGTGCGTATTCTGAATCATCACTAGTTGAAGATATCAGTAATTACATGTGTTTTTTTTGGGATTTTTCACTTCCGACTACCTTATTTGTTATTTACTGTTACAGTCCTTTACAGATTTTCTTCATTAGCCCACCATTATGTGGTTTATATGCCCTTACCTATGCTTATTTCTGATAATCTATGTCAAGCTAGAAGGTCACTTCAGATGTTAGATTAATCTGCTGAATCTGGTGAACATATGTGATGCCTTAAATTTTCATAAAAATACTCCTAGGCTGCATGAACATATACTCAAGTGTCCCTCAAACTAATTCTACATTAACATACATGTCTTTGTTATCATTACTTGATTGATTGCTTTAATTTTGAACACCAATCCATATAATTAATCGTTGTTCCTGTGTTTGCCACTGTAATATAATGCAGTTCTCATTTTGCAGGAAATTAGGCGCCGTGGCCTCAAAGTTGCAGTTGCTGGAATCCCAAAAACTATTGACAACGATATTCCAGTACTTATTTCCACCCATTTTTTACAGATCATAATTTAGTTTTATTGTTTCTCTTTTCATTTCTTTCTTGAAATATTGTGTTTTCTAACTTTACATAGCTTAATATTGGATTGTCATAATCGTGATTCAGGTTATTGATAAATCCTTTGGTTTTGATACTGCTGTTGAGGAGGCCCAACGTGCCATTGATGCAGCACATGTTGAAGCTGGAAGTATAGAGAATGGCATTGGAGTTGTGAAGCTCATGGGACGCTATAGTGGTAAGTTTTGCATCTATCTTGATGGTTTCATATGCTAAAACTCAATACATCAATGAAGCTCGAATGATCTACTTACTCAATTTTCACATGCT
This sequence comes from Pistacia vera, assembly GCF_008641045.1. Taxonomy (NCBI): domain Eukaryota; kingdom Viridiplantae; phylum Streptophyta; class Magnoliopsida; order Sapindales; family Anacardiaceae; genus Pistacia; species Pistacia vera. The sequence goes on along the minus strand of NW_022195168.1, from coordinate 32,448 downwards.
TGTACTTATCATGTTTTCATTTTTAAGCCTTTTTTATTTTTCACCATATGATGTAAAATCACTGGAGCAGGTTTCATTGCGATGTATGCTACACTTGGCAGCCGAGATGTAGACTGTTGTTTGATTCCAGAGTCACCCTTCTATCTTGAGGGACGTGGAGGACTTTATGAATATATTGAAAAACGACTCAAAGAAAATGGGCATATGGTTATTGTTATAGCAGAAGGAGCAGGACAGGATCTTCTTTCAGAGAGCTTGCAGTCCATGAACCATCAAGATGCTTCAGGAAACAAGCTTCTTCAAGATGTTGGGCTATGGATATCTCAGAAGATCAAGGTACCTCTTGCAATCTATTAGAATCGTTTTGTAAATTCTCAAATTATCAGCACCATATGTAACAGTAACGTAATTTATGGGCTATATAAGGAATTCTGTGTCTTTATCAATTTAACACTTTGCTGTTGCTTCAGCTTCTTTAATCGTAGCACCATTTTGCCAGCCAACACAAGATGGCCATTAATTTGAAATATATAGGTCAGTACCTGAGACTTGCCTTCTTTGTTGACTATACTCTCTTAAATTTGACCAAGATGGATGTGCCAATGACTCTGCTCTAACCAAATTGGTTTGCAGATCCTACATACATGATCCGGGCTATTCCAAGCAATGCATCCGACAATGTCTACTGCACTCTCCTCGCACATAGTGCAGTACATGGAGCAATGGCAGGGTATACAGGCTTCACAGTTGGTCTTGTCAATGGCAGACATGCTTACATTCCTTTCAACGTAAGTTCTTTTATGCAATTCAGCATTTGTCACTAGCCAGACCTAATCCTTTTCAGAGGAAACTGTTTTTCATATCGAAGCTTATTAATGTTATCTTTGGTTTGGATATCGGAATGCAGCGAATCACAGAGAAGCAAAAAAATGTTGTCATTACTGACAGGATGTGGGCAAGACTGCTTTCTTCTACCAACCAGCCAAGCTTCTTGAGCCACAAAGAACTCGCTGAATTCAAGAAAGAGAAACAACATCAACACCAGTTGTTGGATGACGAAAATTGCAAAGATAACAAATCTGAGCCAAAGACATAGGTACATGACATTTGAGCTGTATAAATTACTGTTCTGCTCGTTGCATTCTATAAGCGTTAGTTGCCACTTGTAGCTGAAGCCTTGTGATGGTGGATCTATGGTTGATAGAAATGTGTATCTGACTATTGTTAGTAATATTGAGAGGTAGATGTGCTTTTTGTATGAGGAGTTCATCCTTTATACCAGTTTTGTTGAGTTATTCTACCGAGTTATTATTAAATATCTTCAAATTCATCTGTTGCCTATTGGTATGACTTTGTTCTCTTCTCACAACTCAGTGTGGAGAGCAAGTATTTTTCTAAAAGTTGATTTCTGTGTCATGAAGTTAAGAGTTCTGAAAGAGGGTCTTTACCTATCAAGTGTATTGGTGGATTTGATAGTAACGGAAAGCTGGGAATTCTTTCGGTGCTGGAGCCGACAGTTCTATCAACTATCGTGCTTGAATTCCTTTTTTAATAAAATGATCCAACATTCATTCTCAAAATAAGGAAGTAACATGCGTTTTGAAAATCATAAAAATTAACCCAAAAGATTTAACCCCCCGAATATGTATTGTAATTTGTCAGTTTTTTATTGAAGTTTTGGTGTTTAATTTAACCAATCAAAGATATGTATGGAATAGTGACAGATAAATTATTGTTTCAATTACTTCATAGGGAAATTGCAATTAACCAATGTTTTAATATCCGACTTGGGGTGAAACCCGACAAAGTTGCCGGGACGGTCAAATTGGGTGTCCAAAAGTTTCAAATTCACAAATACACCCAAAAAAATTACAGTTAAGTTCCCATAAGTTTGCAATTTAGTAAACACACTCTAAATACAAATCGATAGTCAATTGGTTGACGATGATAACCATCCTTTAAGCCATTCCTTAGAAAATCTACCCAAGATATAGGCAAAATTGAACCTAATTTCAGCCAGATCTCACCATTATTAGCATTGACAACACAAGTCATATCTCACCATAGCCAGTGTCGACAATCCTCCCCATCATCATAAAAATACTGCCCTCAACCTCCTGACCAAACCCCCCTCACCCCACCCTCGTTCGCCTCACCAATCGCCTGTCGTTGCCGCCACAAGTTCTTTTTCGATTTTTGATCGATTCACTCACTGGAAATCACCTATGTCGTCACCATTGTACTCACTAGCCATCTTACTCTTCAAAATCCCCAACATTCCAACCTTTAACTGTTCGTCGATCATCATTCTAAGGTTTTCAGTGAATTGGGAAATTGGTAATTTGGCCCAGTGAAGGCCTCGGGTCTCGGTTCAACCAAGCCGGGTTTAAAACACTGCTATTAACTATTATTATTATTATCACTGGTCAAAAACCAAAATGACAATGACGATTGACTGCATTGCACTAGGGTATGGCAAAAGAAACTACAAAGAATACAGTTGTTGCTCCGATGGATAAAAATACAACATGATAATTAGAATACAAATGAATGTTAAAATTTTCGGCAAACCAATAGTTTTATTTCCACAATCTTGGAGACTGCCTATGCAATCAAACTGCATATAAGGATATGTAAAGTGATGAACCATAACAAGTCATCAGAGGTCTGGATATTTTCATCACACAAGGAATCCCTTCCTTCTGTCACAATGTTGTTTCAGTAAAGATGACCCAGCAAGAAAGTTCCTGAAAGTCATCAAGAAATTAAAAAAGGTTCTCCAACCAGCAATTTAACTCAACAACCCCTATAGATGCCAGAGGGATCAGCATTTTGTATGATCCATGGATGCTCTAGAAGCTTGTGTAGTGGTAGGCGCTGTGCAGATTCCTTGACAAGCATCTGTTTTTACATAAGAAAAGGAAAATTCAGGCACGATCCTCAAAGTGAACATTGAAATCGCTGTGATGGCTGGTTGCCTTATGTAAAAATGTAACTTGGTGTAGTTCAAGTAAAAGAACAAACCTGACTAATGAGGTCCTTAGCGCCAGAAGACACAATTGGTTTAGGAGGAAACTTCAAATCCACTTGGACAATCCTGAGAAAGTCATTAGATCAACTATATAAATATCTTGATGCAGGCGGTTCCTGATACCATTTACAAGAAAAATGGATTTGACATCTTAATTGCAAGTTTTGACAAACCTTCTATACGTATCAGAGTGTTCCTTGGCCTCAAAAGGAGGGACACCATAAAGAAATTCATAGCACAGAACACCAAGGCTCCAGATATCCACACTAGCATCATGTTCAACACTTTCCACTGTTAAGAAAATACAACAGGAAGTGAAATTGAATATTGTTTGGGAAGAAACTCTAAATATTTGAAAATACATTTTTCTTGATAAAACTACAATAATAGGATTCAGGTTGCTTCACTCGGAGTAAAGCAAACAAAACCTTTAAAGAAAGCCTTGAATCCTCAAGCTTTTAACTTAACTGGAATGGGCTATATGTACATACCCATCTCAGGCGGAAGATAATCCAGTGTGCCACACATGGTACGCCTACGGTTAAATGTGTGCACTGACCATCCAAAATCTGCAATCTTTAGCTCACCCTGACAAAGGACACCCCACATTGGCGTGATAAGCACAAGAAAGGTTTCACTAATCAGTTAAGAAACATGAAATGGATATAAAAATTTGGCTCACCTGTGCACCAATTAACAGGTTCTCTGGCTTGATATCTCTGTGTATTACATGCTTTCCATGACAATAAATGAGAGCCCGAGCTAATGATGCAACATACTGTAAAAATACCAGCACAAACAAAGTATTCTAGTTAGCTGCTGCATGCTTCAATGAAATCAAATTTATTATCATGCCATTCATAGCTACAGGTGATGTTGTATACGAGTCCCTCCACTTTCTTGTTAGCATCAGTTACATGGTAGTAAACTACTATTGGAATGTGCTTTCTTAATATTAATATTTTTCCAGAATTTGTTTGATTAAAGACTAGGAGGAAACCTGAAATTGGGCTTCCATTAAACAAAAAACTCAAAAGTTGACAACATAGGTGGAGGAAATCATAACAGCGAGAAGATAAGCAAAAGTATAAATACAGTATAGAAAGAACTTACCGTAGCAGCACGTCTTTCACTGAAGTATTTACACTTCTGAAGTTCCTTATAAAGTTCACCCTTCGCTGCATATTCTAATATCAAGTAAACTCGTTTCTGCAACAATTTAAAAAGCAAAAAACAATCAAATTGCCTGTTTACTTTTCAACAAGAATGACATATTCTGGAATAATAAAGCAACATATTATACCTGATCATAGAAGTAACCAAAAAGCCGTAATATGTTGGGATGTCGAAGATGACTTTGTATTTCAACTTCCCGTCGTAGCTGATGTTCAACCTGTGACTGCTGCAGCTGGCTCTTGAATAGCACTTTTAGAGCCACTATATGATTGCTCTGTTTCACAAAAAATAAACAAGCATATATCAAATTGGTGACACAATTTCCATTTTCCAGCAAACACAATCCAAGAAAGTACCAAAAGATAATTTAATAGTACACATATATAGATCATGTGAACTTTCACACACTGGAAAACAAATTGCTCTATTCTTCTGCCCAGCTGTGGATGCCAAAGATGAGCTCTCTTTTGGATCTTGGGCTTTATCAAGAATACAAGTAGCACCAAAAACACAAAAGATCGCTACTCAACCAAAGTATAAATGAACTATGATTAAACAAGCACAAATTATAAGTTTTATCACCTCTTCAATCTCAAACTTCTGTGCAACCAAATGAACGACATTTCAGACATTAGAAAGTATATTCCATGCTAGTTAAACCAAAATGAAGAAATATATATCCCTAGAGTTAGAAGCACAAATTTTACCAATTAAAGAGCTAATTTGAACCCTAAAACTCACAAAAAGTTTAAGAAGTATATCTTTATATGCAAGAAATCAAAATGAACTATGACGAGCAAGTAAACTGACCCTCTTTTCTCTAGCCAAATAGACGTGACCAAACTTTCCTCGTCCAAGAGGCTTTCCAATATCAAAGTCATTTAGAGTCCATCTTTTTTTCTCGGTTGCCGAAACCCCCGAATAAGTCTGTACAAAAGAAAAAGCAATAATTAAAACCTCACCATTAACTAAAACTTAAAACAAAAGAAAAACTAATAACTAAAAATATACCATTATCTAAAACCCATATGTTCTTGAATATAATGTATGAATACAACTATACAAGTTACTTTGTTGATTAAACACACAACCCCGATTTCAAAAAAACATATAAATTAAGATGACAACCCGAAAAATCCCCAGAATTTTGAAGCCTCCTAAGAATTTCCAATCTTTATGTATGATCAGATAATTCGAAAATCAGGAATCAGTACTTGTAAGTTGTAACTAAAAAGAAAGGCCCAAATATTCCCCGATTTCAATCAATTCTGAATTTTAAGACGATTTCTTTAATCTAAGAAAAAAAAGGGTTTGGTTCTCAAGAAAAAGAGCAAGGAGAGAAGAAAATTTCCTGGAACAATTTAAGACAATCTCCTGCCTTCCAAGAGCCCAATAGAAGAAACTTCAAAATAGAAAAGAAAAACCCTAGAATTCGAACGAGATGATTCGAAAACGTTACGCAGTCAACCACATAAACATATCTCCAAATCATCAATTTGGCTTACCTTCTCTTGCTCTGCAGCAATCGCCATTGAGGGAGAGAGAGTACGTAAGTAAGTGAATGGTTGATTTGGTATGCAGATGAAGATGGACAAAGAAAGGAACGGATCTATGGAGACACTTTGAATAAGAATTTCTCACAACGGTCGAATTAGTACGGATCGCCACGTGGTCCATCCCGCTCAAGACGCATTTCAAATATTTTTCTTTTGTGAGGAGCGTCTTCGCTGTCTTCGTATTTTGTTAGAACTTAGAATAGTGGGTCTACACTCTACAGTCACAGGCTGTGACCTAATGGTCAGAATACGTTCCATCGAGGCATGCTTATTCAATGTGACCCATGTGGGTGGCACCACTAGATTTCCTTTTTGTTTTGATCCGACGGTCTTGGTGGGGCTGTGACATGATGATCTTTTGACTTGTAGTTGGGCTTTACAACTTGTCTTTCATGCTTCCGTGGGACCTGAATTGTATACAAGATTAACGTGCCGTTGTGCTGGTGCAACCGACTTGCCGTTTAGATGAGTGTGGATGTAAACGACCTGAATTATTTCCCCCAATGATTGCAAGTGAACTATGTCTAGCTTGAAACTCAGATTATAAAATTGATACATATGTGTATATAATTTTTTTTTAACATAATTAATATTTTTTAATATTTATCCTTTTTTTTTATTTATATGACTTTAATGTGGTCAAATAAATAAATATATATATATATATATATATATATA
>NW_022195168.1:0-23257 GCF_008641045.1 Pistacia vera | reverse complement strand
TTCATCATCACTGGTGGGGTTTTTGGTTTAGGATTCTTATCAGAGAGGTGATATACAAGTCCGTCCAGCACCAGGGGGTTAGTTTCAGTCCCACATATCTGTTTCCTCGCCAACAACCAGGATAAGCCTCAAAGAATGCAAGGCTCAGAGTCACTCAAAAGTCAAAACTTCATTAGGGGCTACAGAAAATATCCAATCAATCTCAAGAGAATAGAAATGGGATATGATGCAAGGATGGCACTACATTTTGAAGATTGATTTCTACAAATCTCATGTATTTAAAAATGATTTTTGTGCATGTGCTGCTCTGCAACATGTCAATATAAAAAACCATACATTTATATTTTAACTTTTGATGTTCTTCTTCTAGCATTTACAAATAGAAAGAAGAAGACGAGTAAGAAAATGGAAATGCCTAATAAAAGCCCTTGTCCAAGCGTGATGCCATAAGAAGAGTAGAACATGCTCTCCAGCTTCTCCTGCAATTGAAAAATATTAATCAAATTAGGCCACTATGTAAGAGTGTCAACATTTCTTTAAACACCAAATGGAGGTGGGCCAAAGACAGTACGTTAAATCCAGAACTACCCACTTCATCCTGCACCATGTACAAATATTAAAATCAGTAAATATGTCAAGTGAAAGCAGCTCTAAACATGCACAAGATGCATCTAAAGTAGCCATAACCAAAAAGTCAACAGCTAAGATAGAAGTGTGCTTTATATATACAACACAATAAAATATCAATCACTCCGAAAGCAAATTTTGATAAGGTAACAAAAACTGTCAATTACTGATTGCTTTGTAACTATGAAAGATTAAAACATAAACAAAGAACTGAAAGCAGTCATGAAGAATCGCAATTGTGCTTGTTAAAATTTAAGCCAAGGAAAACCTGATGCTCTGAAAATAAAAATGTATATTTGCTCAGCTAGGGACAAACCCAGAAAATGCCAGTAGAAAGTCTTTATGCACTCTAAATTCTTCTAACTTGTTTTCTCAAACAGTTTTTTTTTTTCCGTTTCCAGTTTAAAAAAATAAAAAAATAAATAAAAAATTTAACAATTATCAGTGTGGAACTCACTGAGTATCACCAGAGAATTAAAAAGCCAAAAAAAAAACAGGTAGAAATCAGCATCTTGGATAATTTCTCACAGATGGCGACTTACTATTGAAGCTAATTTCTGCTTTTGTTTCTCAAAGATGTCCAGGGCATACTTATAAAGCTCTAAATCAAGGCTATTAAGTGATCTTATCTGCTGCAGAACCTCTTCAGGAACTTGAAGACGTGCCTGCAAAATTTCATGGGTCAAAGAAAAAGTAGCAGGAAAGGGATACCACAGTTTAAACAAAGCCAACAAACATAAGCAAAAGCAACTCCAACACAATCAAAAGAATTGCAAAAGTGCTTTAGAATGAAATGTGCATGGCAAGGAGTTTATTTTAATAACCTAGAAATATCCTGACAAAAGCACCAGGTCCAAAGCTCAGAGATGATGGACCTCACAATTTTCAGTAGTTAAGAAACCAGTGACATATAACAATAATATCAAGATCATATCGTTGAGCCCACCTCTCATATTAGTAAGGAGAATAAATACTTGTAAGGGAAGAAAAAAGCCTCTAGGATATAAGCTTTATATTTCTTAAACGTAACAACATATAAATAAAAAATGTTTATTACTCTTTCAAAACCATCACGGTCTGGGTGGTCTGACCGGGGGGCCTTGACTAGTATTAAACTCCAGTTCAAATCCCTAACCATTTAGAGAAAGAAACTTGATTCTTCAACTATAATCCTATCTACTGACCCTTACGGGATCTTCAAGACCAACAGAAATTTAGTTTAATCCCTACTCTCAGATTAACTGGTTTGAAGCACAATGTGAAAGAAGAAAAAAATATCACCGATGTAAGAAATCAAACAGGGAAAAAGAACTCATGTAACCAACCAATTCAAAGAATTTACATACCTCCTTTGAAAAGTTCACCGGAGAGATTCTCTTCAAAGAATTAATGCGTCGAGTCGCTTGGGACTTTCGTAAGGAAGAAATGCACACTTCATAAGCTTGCATAAGCTTTCCAACAGTCATCTAATATAGAATGAAAGAGGGCAAATATTATTTTTATTTTCGAATAGGAAAATCATATCATCTTGATATTGTCAGGTATCAGATTAAATAAAAAGGCTTACATTTTCTTTTATTGTTTCGACTTTTTCATTTGAGGTGATCTCAGCAGACTTTTGGTCTGAGGTGCTATTCTGCCACATGGGAAGGAACAGTAAAAATGCAACAGTAAGAATGCTAGTCTACTTGATTCATGTCCAATTACCAAAAGTCTTATAACAAAAATGCAAAAGTACATGCTACCACCTGATGATAATTGCTATCAGGCTCAGGATCTGAAAATGAAGAGCTATGTTCTGTAGCACAAGAAGAGTGAATCAAATAAAGAGCTAACTACACCCAATTCAATTCAATCCAATTAGAAACGAAAATACGGAAATATTTATGAAGTCCAATGCAACTTATGAAACAGTGAAATCCCAAGATGTCCAGATTCCACATTTTAGTTTATGCTATGAAATAATAAACCATATTTTTGCCCATACAAGCATACCAATCAGGAATGGAACATTAGAAAATAGTGCAAATGAGGAAGTTCTGAACAAAAGCAAAAGATTGTGAAAACCATTTCCCATAATTAAGAATTCCAGTTGTGACTTTTCTACTCTTTCAATATTAGAGGTTTCTTGACCAGTCTTTACTCTTAGTCCCTTAGATATGTGAATGTGCAGCTGTACACAGCTTTATCAGTAGAACAAGTTTGCTTCTGGTTAACCTGTGTTATCAATGGTTAATGGACTTGGTTTCTTCCAAATGGTTAAACTCTAGAACTGCTATCTTTTCTAATGTTATTTCAACCAAGTGTCTAATAGCATCTGATAAGTCCCAATATTTTTTTTGATATTTGCAACATATGCAAGCCCTTCAGAGGTGGTTAATCCCAAAATTTAGAAATAGAATTATGTTTTGTCAAACTAACCTGATTTGTTGTTACCCTCTATACTAGAATTTGATGCTACCATCTGGGAAATGACCTGTGCACCAACCACCTTCCCGAAAATGTTTGCAGATTCTCTATGGTTCTCTGTGAGACCAACATATAGCATTTCATCCAACCTCTTCTGCAAGATTTACAAGTATCTACCATGATTGCAACCATAAGGAGAGAAATTATCAGAAAAACAATATTATGACATAACATTATCCAAAACTCTAATACCCTTTTCAATTACCTTTGCAACTTGAAGCACATAATCACCAAGAGTCTTAAACTTCTGTACACAATGGCGAACTTCATGTGATTTTGCTAAATATGAGTTGTTTGTCAATCCTACAACCTGTGATCGAGAACACTCAATGATGAATTTGACAATTTAATCCTCATGGCCTTAACAATCCCATCAGAAAATCATTAAAAAATATTTTCTTTTATAATCCATTTTTAGTAATATTTCCAACACATAAGTAGCTCGCACTACCTAAATTAAACCAAAGAAAAATGATTCACGAGAACAGAATATGACAAAGATAAACCATGAGGAAGAATACCTGAAATGTTGCTCCATTGTGAATAATATCCCAAGCAGTTGGTTTATTGATGAAATCTCGTAATGGCATTACAAAATCCTCCATGTTGTATGAATCATTGCCGTTAATATCCACTGTGACCTTCTGTTTTCGGGCATCTCTCTGTTCATCAAAGTAGAATACGTAAAAACTTCATTATGATTACTATTGGGGGTGTTTATTACACCATATTGGACAACACAAAAACACCGCACAGCATTAATAATTTTTTTTTAACCAGTGCTTGGAGATCCACAGGACTATTTAAAGTCCTTTCCTAGTTTTTAGTGCACTGGAATCGCACTATCTTGTGGGCACTTCCCAGAGCTGGTTTTGCACAAACATGTGCAGGCGGAAATGTAATTTAATAATTTAACGTGACTTATTAATTAATATTATTAAAAATTGTAAATGTCTAATAATTTTAATAATAACTTGATGAAATACGTACTTATTAATATTCCTTTTAAATAAATATAATTAATAATTGAATTAAAATTAAAGGTTAAGTATTTCATTGATTTTTATTCAAATTACTTATATAGTAAATTTTGAATTTATTAATCATATAAATAATCTTGTCCAGTATAATACATCAGCAAACACAATATAATATGATGTTTAACAAAGTCCTATAAAATCTAATCCATTCCATTTCTGTTCACTCCAATCCAACCCTATGAGTTCAGCCCAATGATGTTTGTCAAACCCACCTATAGAAGCAGCCCTAGCCCAAAATTTAGAGTCAAGTAATTAAAAAGGAATTTAAAATAAAAATTGTATTTCATGATGTGCATAACAAAGGATTTCTCATGGACTACTATGTGAAGAAAAAGAAAATTGAATAGCCTGTAAAAAGAAATAAGAATTAAAAAAAAAAAAAATCCAACAGAAAAATACAAGACAAACGTACCCGAGCAAACAGGTCTTCTCTCATCCATGGAACCAAATACTTCCATGGCCATATATCAAGAGTGCTGACTCCAGAACTTTTAGAGCGCAAGCGTTTAGCCATTTGTGTGGCAGAAGTTAAGTTAGGATGCACCAAAAATCTAGCAGCAACTTCTACTGAAAATTCATAAGTGCTAAATACACGATCAATTGGATTCCTAAGTATCGTCACCACTGAAGTTTTCTCTTTTGGAAGTTTGGACATCATGCTATAGTCATCATGAGTGACCAACAATCTACAGTTAGTTTTGCTGCACAGGTAACAAAATTGCAGCAATTAAAAAGCCATATAAGTACATGCTAATTAAAATTTATGATAGTTTCATTTATAAAAAATTAGAAATATATAGTTCTTTCGCTGTAGTTATGACTTACAGATGCTAAAAGATTGTCTCTTCCCCCGAACATGTTGAAGAAAACTAGTTAATTACAAGTTAACCTAGTACACTTAAGCAACAGTCACACTTTTCATCTCCACAGTGTAGTAATATAAACAAACACAAACCCTAATCAACTAAATTTCTAGAAAACTCTTCCATTCAAAAGAATAAGAAGAAAAGTGTTTTAGAATAATTCCTAAAGAACCTTAAATCCCACTAATAGACCTTTTTTTTTTCCCAACAATTTTTCTATTCTACCAATATTCTACTAAAAATGTTCAACTTGAGTGCCATACTCAATGGTTGCATCAATAATTTGCATTTCTCTCTACAAACATTCAAACCAATTTCTTTCCCCCACACATATAAATGTTTATAAATTAAAAGGTCTCTCCTTTCTTCAGAGTTTTCTCTATTTTTCAATAAGCACCCTTAACCTCTAAATCTCTAAACCAAATCAGTTTCATCCAACAAACTACAGGTAAATCTAAATTCCTAGTAAAACACAATGAAGTAACATCAATATTATTTGCTACAGAAGGTTCAATGATTTGATAAAAAGTAAAACCATCAAATGAATAATAGAATTTTAATCATATAACGCCTAGCATAAATATCAGAACACAGGACAACACGATGATACCTTGGATCAAACCGCAACTTGTCATAAGAACGGGGGCATTCCAGAGAGCTAGAGTACAACTTTTTCAGAAGACTGCAACAATAACAAATTACCCAAAGCAGAAATTAATAAGGTTTTTAAAATGCTGGACCCTAATTTCAGAGTAACTATCATTACATCCTGAGGGAATTACCAATGGAAATAAGTGCGCCCTCCTGTCCTGGGAACATGTAGAAAGAACAACAAATCTTGCAGGGTGTGTTTGTCTTGTTTTAATTCTTGATCAAGAGAAGAAAGTGCCCACTTTTTGACAACTCTTTCACAGTGCCCAAAATCAGTTACTGTAGAAGCATTCACTGTAAAAGAAACTCAAAAGTGTCAGATATTGCACTACAATTAACACTAGAAATAAACATTTTGAGGTCAAAATAAAAATAATAAAGGAAATTCAAAAGGGTTTTACTTCATATCAACATATCAATAATTAGTAACAGAAAATTCAAATTTAGCAAAGCCCCTAGTCAGCTTTCTAATATGTTTCTGCCGTCCTAATTACAAAACTAAAAACTAATTTATTCTCACCATCTAGAAGAGCTTATTCAGTAAAGAGAAATCAAGGTCATTCATTTAGGTAACAAAATAATAATAATTATAAACTAAATGTGGCAAAGATGGCACTGGGACAGTGATATCTACATTTGATGTATGGGTGGAAGCGATCAAGTTAGAGCGACAATGATTATTAATGGTACTGAATATTCAATCAGCACTAGAGGTAAGGTAAAACTCAATCAAGTTTGTGTTTAATTTCTAAAATGCAAAATATAAGTAATAACACTCAACAGCGAATCAACATTTGGGGTAAGGGAAGACGAGACTATTCCACAAAATTCAATCAAATTTATGCCTTTCGTTTCTAAAATTCAGAATCAATCTTTCTAACAAATCAACAATTTCATTCAATACTCATGAGCCCAACCATCATAATAAACATAAGAAAAAAAAAAACCTTTTTCAATTCTAAACAAGATTGAAAACATACCAAACCCGAAAAGCAGCAACAGAAGACCAAATTTGAGAGCAGTATCCATGGGGCTGATTCCTACTCAAATCACTGCAAAACAAAAAAGCAAGTAAATAAACGCAATTTGAAATTGTTAAGAAAGAAACTAGTAAGAGAGAGAGAGAGAGAGAGAGAGAGAGAAATGAAACATTAAACATGTGGTTGAACCTGTATAGATTTTCGTGATCTCGTGCTCATAAACTAACACCACCCATGTTGCCCACTGTAACCTACAAGAATATATCAAATCAAAAGTTATAGAGCATGGAAATGGAAACCCTCGAATTGTGTAAAAATGATTTTGGGTTCTCAATGCAGAGCTGAAGAGCGAGCGAATATAACAGAGAGGAATTTGTAATGACTTTGGGGAGGTTTTAAATGGGCGCCGGGAGGTGGGTGGTTTCTTTTTTTAGTATGAAACGCACGCCGTGAGAAAAAAAAAAAAAACATTTATTGGGCGTCTCGATTAATAATATTTGAAAAATACTATCCTTGCAAAGATAATATAAAATAAGTTATAAAATAACGTCAAAAAAAAAAAATAAATAAAGAAAGAACAAAAAAAAAGAAAAAGAGAAAGAAATCACGAAGATTAAGAGTAGCAATTGTCTTTATATACTCTTTTTGTATTTATCTTTGTAAGACTAATACTGTTCATAATATTTTATCATTGGGTATATTATATTAACAAAAAAAAATCACCTTCAAAATTAGTAGAAATATTTAGAAAAGTATTTGGTTCGTTTGAATAAATTAATGAATAATATTTTTTGATGAATAATATGTTTTGGTTGAGAAGATAAATGAGTAAGTATGTTATAGAGATTATTAAATTGCTCTCATTTTTAAATATTAATATAATAATATTTTTTTATTTTTAACCCTCTACATTTAAAATTTTGCTAAAACACCCTAATCACATAAAACTTTAATTTTAGCAAAATCACCCCCACCCACCCCAAGGCACTACTGGCAGTCAACCACCACCGTCGACAGTCGATGGAATGGTGCACGACTGACTGTATGTGATCGGTCGTGCGCGGGCAAAGCAAAAAATGGCCATGGATTACAAATCCATGGCCAGAAAATAACCAAATCTATGGTCATTTTACAGCCACATCTTTAGTCATGAAACGAGCATAGAAACGCCAAATATGGTAGTTTCCGGCCATAGATCTGTGAGGAAAATGCCTTATTGGTGCACGACCGGCCAGATCCTACCTGTTGTGCAACATTATAACGATTGACGTAGGTGATCGGCGGTGGTCTTGGGTGGCTGGGGGTATTTTGTTAACTTTTAAACTCTTTTATGACTGGGATGTTTTAGCTAATTTCTCAAATGTAGAAAAGTGGGGTAATTGTTTTTTCGTAGACATTTAAGGGCAATTGTGTCCAAAATGGTTTTTAATTAAGGGTAAAATTGATAAAAAAATCTGATTACCCGGTAATGTTTTAATTATACCCCCTAACAAGTAATAAGATTATCCTCCTATTATCAATAATAAATACTATTTACAATAAAAGATTAATGTAATATTTTATTACTTAAAACCAAACACAAGAATCTTGCAAACCTGTGCATAAGAGTTAATTATTTACTAAATCGAAAGGTAATCTTTATCTTGTATTTATTATTTCAATATTATTCTAGATTTTCAGATCTTACACATTAATTGTGATAATCTTGTGAACATAAATCAAACTATTTTTTTTTTTTTTTTTTAATAGTATAGACTATAGAGTTTAACCTCTTTTGAATGTATAAATAGAGTAATGCTATGTGCACTAATCAATGTGTACTAATTCAAGTACTAACATTGGAAATTTGAAAAAAAAAATTAGAGGGAATTTCAAATTTCCAATGTTAGTACTTGGATTAGTACTCATTGGTTAGTGCACATAGTTTTATTCGTATAAGTATTATGTCCTCGCATTTTGTAATACGAATTTTTAAAATTTGTAGCATAAATTCATAGATTAATAGTAATTAACTATAATTCTTCATCTAGATTATCTTATTACATTGAATTAAGGGCTAAAAATTCGTGTTACAAATTTATGTCAAAAACCCTTTTAGCTAATTGGATAGGAGATGTTAAATTACCAAGCAGTAGAGCCAGTCTAAATTCTTTGACAGATACTATGAGCAACAATATATTAATTTTATAAAGAATAATAGTGTACTTCTTCTCTAACCGATATTCTAAAATTTTAATCCCAAATGTTACGTCGTTATAATAAATTATATATCAATGTATGACATTGTTATCTAAATGAACAGTTGAGGTCAAGGATATAGTTAGAATTTTTAGTGAATGGGTTCAAAACATTTAAGTTATATTGGTATTTTATGAAAAGAGTAAACGACTTTTTCCTATCCAAGGTTTGCCTTAACGACACTTTTCCACCCAAAGTTTATATTTCATTATTACCCAAAGTTGATTTTGGCAGCAAAATTTCTCACTGTCACCACTATTTGAACCTCTAGTCTCCTCTCTATAAAACCCCATTTACTCCGACACTTGATTTTTCGCCAATTGTCGGATTTTTCGCCAATTGTCGGTCATCACAAAGCTAGCGTTTCCTGTTCTTAGTTGATTTTCGACTGATTTCGGTAAAGAATATTCAATCGATCACCACCATTCAATCCACCAACCTCCACTCTATAAAACTCCTCTCACCTTAGCTCTTGGTAACTTGTCAAACGTCGACTGAGAAAGTAAAGTATATTTTGGATAGTAATATAGTATAAACTTTGGATAGAAAAATGGTATTTCAAAACTTTTAAAGTGGGAAGTGTCATTAAAGCAAACCTTGGGTGGGAAAAGGCCGTTTACTCTTCACGAAAATGAAAAAGGAACATGAATCAACAAAAGAACAAGCCACTTAAATTGGGACATGATGAAAAGTTGTTAATTTGGTAATGAGGGAGAAACCAAATGGCATTGATATGGGTGGTACACTTTTCCACCAATTAAAAACTGTCGTTGTAGTGTGAAACAGGTTGTCGTTTTCCCTAAGTGGCATCGGGGAATGTGGGCACTTTTATATGTTTTAGAAGAGTCAAAGGGTTGGCAAGGGCAACCCCACCAACTTGGCACCACTCCGTTTTACCTTAATTCTGTGGACTATACTGTTGGTGGCCACTTGTATCCATTGCATCTGTCTTTTGGCAATTTGCTGCTGACATCAAGATCACGGTTTTCCTCAATAGCTCATAGGTTGAGAAGTTGAGTATTTTCATTAGATAAATGGATTGTAATCTAATAGGAACATTTTCAGCACTATTTAAGAAATTATCTGTACAAAGATTGGCATCGGAAGATGCTGCCGGTTCAATTTTCATTGAATCAAAGAATAGTTTCTGTAACTTTGATGGCAGATACACACATCCTCATTTCAAAGAGAGTAAGATATGAGATAAGGGAGGCGTTCATGGTTTTACAAGAACTGATTTCGTCGCATCCAGATGGTTCAGGCGGCATGTCCCCAGAAGAAATTCTGGGAGCTCCTCTTCGGTATTACCCTGTGGCAAGATCATCGAAAATAAGTACTTAAAATGGAATGGTAGGTCATCAAAAAAGGTCAGAATTGCACAACCAAACATAAATTATGTGCACATATTTCCTTCATTTACAATCTCAAATTTATCCACATCCGGGGAAAAACTTTAGTTTACTTGGCTTGATTCATGATTAAAATCTAAAAAGCTTTAGCTGTTCCAATATGGTTTGTGCCAGGGTATGCAAGCAAACATGAACTGGGTAGAACCTTTGGTTACGGTAACGGAAAATAGATTGGAATTACCTGTATCAAAAATGCCATTTCAATAACAAGATTGTTGAGGTAACCAAGAACAAGACTAACCACACCCCTTGCAACTGTGGACGATCCAATATCAATCCCAAGCTGAAATGAAATTAATGAATGTCAAAAATCACATGTTGCAAACGTAATATTTCCCATGCCATATAATGTTTAGACATTGAAAGAGCTCTTCTCTTAGCACAAAAGTCTATCTAGTAAACACTTGTCAAATTTATGCTGTTGAAATATTGCAGTACTCAACAAGTGTAGTACTTGCATATATATGAATTTCATCAACCTAAACATAAAATATAACCAAATATGTAGTATCTGAAGTCAAGAAACAACATTTGAACGTCTTCATTTATATACGTAAATAATTCAACCAATTACTCTCGGCCATCCTTCTCCCAACTTAAAATAATATTTTGCAAACATACCTCCAAGTAGTTCCTCCCATGGAAATAGTTAATTTCCAGTGCTTGACCAATGAGGCAAGCTTTCTTTCCCACACTCTGTTTAACTATCCATGAACCCTGGGAATCAAGTTAAATTAGTATGAGCTAGGAATTATAAGTCACATTGAATGAATTAATGCAGCACAAAATAAATGTCTCTGGAAAAGAAATGGAAAGAAAAATTATTCAAAATTGAATAATTTCTAGTTCCTCCATAGGTCAAAAGAAAAATATATACACATGGACCATAGTAACCATCAATTCCAAGGGTTAGAAGTTGAATTTGTCCCACATCACCAAGTTAGTAGACTGTTATGGTGTATATATGTGATTGAACTCTCTCCTCCCTTGAGCTAACTTTTGGGAGTAAGTTCTACCCAAACTCATTTATCAAGCTATCAAAACCACGTATGTTTGGAGTGGTGATGAGTTTAGACCCTAACCCTGTACACTCTACCTTTTCGGTTTGAGTAGCTCATTTATCACCAAGTACTTCCATAAACAAGCAATCGAATGGATTGGTAAGAGAGAGATATTTCAGCATCATATTTAATACTTTAGAAATAAATAAATAAAAATACGACACATTAAGTAATCAAGCAGTGGAATTTTACGCAATTGTGCTATCAAATTCTAAAACAGATAATTTGCAACATCCATTGTATTTACAAACCTTAGATATGTATGGTATGAGCTTAAACCTCGAATTTCTATATGTATCATCCCCCTTGATAAAGCTTTCTAGCAAGGGTGAATCCTTGACAGGAGTAATCATCATATAATAAAGTGCCAGGCTATACGAGGTTGAGCCAGGAACCTGTTTCATATCTAAACATTTAGTCATTCTAAAATCTAAACGCAGAATAATCAATCGTATAATATAACTCAAGAATTTATTGACTTGAGTTGGGTGTAAACCAAAAACTGAATCTACCTGTATGTTTATAATAAAAAAGAACTCTGGACCACCCTGCTCCGCATATTTCTGTAGAAAAGAGCTTGTAAAACGTCTGCAATGAATGGCTAGGAAATCTTGAAACATAAGAGCAATTTACAGTGATGAAAGATCAACCTGAACAATTCCCCCTGGACGGCCTCCAAGATCATCTTCACGCTTGTCCGATTTCAGCCAATCGGCAGCAACCATTTGCATTAAGGTGCCCTTCGCCTTCACCTGGGAAAAGATGATAATAGATAAAATAAGAACTGCAGGTGGGGAGTTAACATTTCCAATTGAGAATTCAGGATGATCACAAGGAACAAGAACAAATTCAACAGAGTAAACCCAAGACTGATTGGTCTTAGAAACTTCATAAACAAGGAACATAGATAGCAGGAGAAGAAAAATGCAAGCTAACATAGATCAGTTACCATTAAATTAATATGATGCAAGATCACGCAAACCCAGACCACATTTCACCTCTCCAGTAGGTGGGAATGATGAACATAATACAAAAGATACAAAGCAAAACTTTTTTCAGACAGTGGCCGCTTTTTTATTAATAACTTTGCTGCTCGTACCTTTTGACGGTCTTGCAGGTAATTCTTTCCACGAATTAAAAATGCAGAGGGATCTGTTGATGTCCAACTGCAAGGCATAGTACAAGTTGGATCCTTTTGAAGAGTAGTTCCATAACAGCATGACATACTGTCTTCCCTTGACATCCCTTGTAAGTCCATATAGCCCCTCGTCTGAACTGTGACACATAGAAGTAGCTTGTCATCAACAGTTCAGAAAAGCAGAAAACCATATACAACTACAAGGCAGAAGCAAATTTCTTTTTCAGTGAACTAAAATTTTAAGCTGAATATTTGTAACCCAAACCAAAATCACCTGCAAGATCATGCAATTTTTTCACAAAACCTGCAGCTGTTGATAATCTTGGTTGACGTGTATCCTGCAATTGTCATTGTCATAGACTCCAGTGAGAAAATCAAAATAAGCAATATCTGGAGCTTATGGGATATGTAGCTTATGCTAGTACTGAAATTTTCATGCCAAAAGGCTTGAGAGAAGAGAAGAAAATGGATGGGTAGAATATTCAGAATCATCATCATCATACAACTAGTTTTAACTTTAAACCCATAAGATTCAAGAAAAAAGTTTGCACCTTATGTGCTGACAAATTTAACAAAACTAATGCAAGTATGCATCCATTTCGCAATGTGACTCATGCAAAATGTCCTTAAAAACAACTCCAAATTGTCTTTGACAGTGAGAAGGTACAAGAAATTGTTTGACAAAGCTGATACCTGAGAGTAAATTTCTGGACCAAAATCAGAAGTCCAGCCATTTTCTATATCGTCATAGTCGGATGGTTCTGGAACATCAAAGAACTCATCAGCAGCATCATTTAAGCCAACCAGGCTTGCATGTTCATCCATCTCTTCACTTATGTTTTCCTTGGGTTGCCCATCTTCTGTCAGTGTTCGAACACCAACTGTGCTATCCTCTTCCATATGAAGCAACCTAACATTTCTAGCTAACTCTCCCGATGAAAAATCAGAAGAATAATTTCCTTGCTTTGCTCTAAAAAGTTCTCGTAATGCTGCAAATACCAATAGAATAACAATTAACAACAACAACAATAATAACAGTAAAATTGTAATTAGTCGCCTCAAAGGTTTTTTAAGTGAAATCACATTAATGCAAGTGTATATGAGCAGTTAAAGGTTACCAGCAAGTCTTCCGAGCATGCTGATGGTAATAGATCGTGCTGAAGATGGCTGTAGATAAGATCTCCAGAATTTCCAATCAATAGCAAGCATGTGCTTTACAACTGATTTTTTCCCTTGGTCCACAGGAGATACAACATAACCCCCACCTGCAAGAGAGTGTAAAATATTATCTGTTATTTTTCCCTTGACAATTTTGATATGCATTCACCCAAAAAAATAAAAATATGTATAAGGACCTCTCATCACCAGAGGATTCAAAAGATACAACATCTGACACACACTGAACCAAAATCACAATGATAGATGATGATAAAAATGATTAAAAAAGAAAAGTACCATTACTATCATTATCAAAATAATTATTAAGCAACAGATCATTCATTATACATTTATTTTTACATAGCATGCATGCAAGAAATTCTGAAAAATAAAGTAAATTATCTTTTCCTTCTAAATTGTAAGCATACGTTACTTTTAAGGCAGGCACGAACATAGCCTTTCTGGGGTGGACACTTCTTATGAAACACGGAATGGTAGAGTATAACTGCAACAAAATAAACCAAAGAAAGTTATGTCTAATCCAAATCAGTTAGGGGTATATAATTATTTGAGAAATTCCTCAACAACATCACAACCATATGTCCCATCATCTTCCCTTCTCCAATAACGCCGCAACAAGAGATCTCTTCTTTTCATTCCCCTGCAAATTACATGTAAATGACAACAATTACAAATGAATGTAAACTACTAGGCATCTATGTTAAAAGAACACTGACTATATATAATACAGCCTAGAATCTGACCATGGTAACCAATCACCATATAACTGCTTGTGTATAATATCAGTATGACCATCAAGGTGTTCAACGACACTACCCTTGTAGAAACAGAAGTCCCATCTGCAAGCCAATTTGCCAAGTTACTTCTGGTAACAAATGTAAATTTCTAGAAGAACAAAGATGAATTACTTTATAACAGTACTACAATTCTGCATAGCTCCGGGATAATAATCTTCAGTCAGGTGGTAGCATTTTAATAGGACTTCACTGGGAAAAATCAATTTTTAATTGGAAGTGCATTAGAGTCATCTAATGTTACAGGATAGACGACAAGGTTTTAATCTCAGTAGTATACACTATCTGCACAGAGGAAGCTCTCTAGGCCGTAAAGAAAGACCAGGAACCTAAAGTCTAATTTATTTAAGGAAACATGTTTATATTTATGAATGTTCAGATATTAGTTGTTTGAGTTGATTATTACCTGTTTTGAGTTATATTTGGTTTTCTTATATGAATATACAATTATGGTTTATTGGCAAAGTCCCAAAAACAAAATAGTTCCTAAAATAAAACCTTTCGTTCCAGGTTTTGCATCAGATGCCTTTGCTCATGGATATGGTCACTAAACAAATATATTCTGTGTTGTGTCTTCCTAAGGTGCCATAATCTAAAAATATGTAATCACTAACATATAAACTTACAACATATAGTTTTGTTTGATGAAAAAGGATCAATTCACGGGAAAATGCCTATTTATCTTTAAAGGTGTTATGAATCCAAGTACAAAATTCTGCACCCATATAAGTTATCACTTATCACTTCAACCTTGTAAAAATATAAAAATTAAATGCATCAAGAAAACTTACTCTGATCTTGAGGGACCAAGAGAAATGAGTGTTTGGAAAATGGCTTCTGAAGCTCCATCCACCACCCCAACAGCCATTATTGCAGGATGATCATCCCACTGCAGAGAGAAAAATATATAAATTATTGCTGCATTGTAAAAATCTAAATGGTCAAAAAGAAAAAGCTACCAACCTTCCCATGAGAATTCCTATCTTTTGCTTCTTTAAACAGCCGCAAACCTGCATTACACTCATGATTTCAGGCATGCAACTTGTGCGAGCTAAAATCGAACAGCACATTTTTAATTTTGTACGCACCATTCTGACAACCAAAGATTGTCCAAGGTGAAGGTGCGATAACATCAGGTGTCACTTGATCCATTTGTGTTGTTGAACATAGAGTCCAGTCTACAGATCTAATGCGATTTGCCCTACTGGAACCGCTCAATCTGCATGCATTAATAAAATCTCTGAAAAACCAGAAATTGACCATCGTACATGGGACAATGTTCTGAATCCACAAATATCAGCCATAGCCTACAACGAATAGCTTTCTCTAAAATTCCAACAGAACTGTTTCTGGTGAAAAGGCTAGTAACAGAAAAGGCAGTAGATAGTATATATTGCAAAATTACACTGATTGCTTGCACTATATTCAGATTCAGTGTACCTGAAAGACTCCCAAGGTCTATTTGAGTATCCAACAAGATTATCTCCTTGATATGGAGCAACCTGAAAAACAGATAAGTATTAATCTTCTGTATTACAGACACACTTCTGCTGTACCTCAACAAAATAAAGATGTTTGGAACCTTTAAAGCGGCTTCCTGAAATGAATGAATCCATTTAGCTGCTTCTTCAGGACTGCTTGCTCCTAGCTATGACATTAAAATACCATAACCTATACATGAAAATGTTATATAAAGTTTACAATAACTTAAAAAGACAATTACCTTACCTTAAGTTGATCATGATGATTAGAAGTATTATAAAGCGTAAATATGAAGAATACCTGCACATTGCAAGAAAGAGCTTACTTTACAAAAGTATCAATACCAAAAACTTTATCAGAAAATACAAACTGCGAAACAGGAACCAGTAAACAAAAACAGCACTTTGACATACTTTTCTGTGGATGTTTTCTCTCCCATTGTCTGTAACGCGAATGCAGGAATCTATAATTGCACTTTTAACAGGTTCCTGACAGGCATATCAAGGTTTTTCTTCTTAGTTAATATACCAAACAACAATGTTAAATACCAGACCACAAAATTTTTAACAAAAGAACATTCTCATGGGAAACAAATTAGAGAATCTGTGAAAAAACAGACTGCACAACTAAGAAAAAAAAACATTCAGATTCATTTTGTGATCAAAGCCTTAATAGAATTTAGAAAAAGCACTCACTCTGTTTATGTACACGATAAATATACTGAACAAAGGAAATGAAACTTATTACCAATTTTATAGAGTCGTATCTGGTGTGGGTGTGTGTTTATTGAGATAATTGTACTCATTCTATGTAAACCTGATAGGTATTGAGATGGTTACTTTAAAATAGCTCTACAAACTCTTTACTGCTTTGGTCCAATTTGATTGCAAACTCTTTGATGTTTTGACACAGCACCCTTAAATATTTTTGGATTTGTGAACCTTTGGTTTATTTCCCACTTACCATCTACCATCTTTCTCCTAGTAAGTGCATAAATCAACTTCAAGCACCTAAGAGGCACCAGGTGTGCATAAATCAACTTCAAGCACCTAAGAGGCACCAGGTGGGCCAGGTAGTGGATGACACTCAGGAAAGTATAGTTGCTTCCCAAAAAAGAAAGAGTATCAGCAAATTAAATATGATATACCTAAGTTTACATTGGACTATTTTTTTCTCCATAAGTATTTTAATCACATCATTTATTCAACCTCAGAGTTGAAATGTTACCCAGCGGTAGAATCTTAAACAAAGACTACTGAAACAACTAAATGCTAAAGCAGAAATTTGCTATACATGACAAGTTGATAGGAAACTCAAAACGCATCATTCTTTTAATGAAGGGAAATTTCAAATGACCATATTCAGATAAAAGAACCTTCAAAATATGTAAGTCAGTGAATTTAAAGGATCAATTCCCCCAGAAAAGACAAAAGCAAAACCCCAAAGTGAGCAACACAAGGAAAACGTTTGCTTTCCCAGAGGCCCAGTCACTTTCCCCCAAAGCCTTCAAGAGTAAAAACTAGTAATTAAGCAATTTCATTCACATTAACACAGGTTTTAACTGAATAAAAAACTACGTTATTTTCATTGCCTAGTACTCCAGGCAAGATCAAAAATGAAAACCAATCACTTCAAATGAAGCAATTTTAGTATGACATGTAATAATATCCAAAACGCTCAACCGTTCTATGCCAAAACCAAAGAAAGAAAAGCCATAACTAAATTGGGTAAGTAATAAAACTCCACATTCAAGTAGCCCACGTTTTAGTACCTAACACTATCACAATACAGTGGAAAACACAACTGGCAATCAAAAGTGGTTGCATCCACACACATAAAAGCAAATCCAATATCGCATACTCAAAACTAAATAAATTAATAAAAAATAGCTCATAAAGTTGCCACATAAAAATGAATCACACGTTATAAACGATACTAATATTGCGTAATAAGTTACTTAAACATGTGATCCGATTGTTTTCTATCACTAAAATAATGTTGTAGGATTCATGTATTACAATTTACAACATGTGCTGCAAGTGTTGCCTTGAGCTTACGGAAAACGACGATTATTGCGAGTTACAAGAACTCGTGACGCCGGTAACACTACGGTCCCGGTAATACAGCATTTTCCGAAGTTTGCTACAGCATTGACTTGACCAGAATCTAAATTAAAAAATTTGAAGTTAGAAAGAAAGAGAAAAAAAAAAAAAAAAACCTGGTTCTCAGAATCCGGTACAGACTTGAAGCTCTTGAGATGATGATCATCAAGAACGAAATACCGTTTTCTTGAATACTGTAATCCAATCCGATTCGAACGAATTAGGTACAACCAACCTTCCATTGTACCATCGTTCTTGATTTGCGACAAATCCATCTCTCTCTCTCAACAAGAACGAACAAATATAATTGAATAAATAAACAAAAATGTTTACAATTCAAGAAAAAAAAGTGTGAGTGATCATCAGTTGAAGACAGAGAGGGTTGTAAAGGAAATTGATTAAAAGAAAGAGAAAGACTGTTTCCTTCTCTCTCTCTCTCTCTCTCTAGACTCTTCTGTATTTCTTCAGTTTTGGTTGAGTCTGTGTTTTCTCTCTGTTAAAGCAATGAAACTGATTTGGCTTGACGAGTGCGTGCGTATATCAGACAAAGATTGACTGCCGAATATTTTATGTAAAATTACTCCATTGTCCTTCTTCTTGAATTGAGATTTGAGAGTTTGGGAGTTGAGTTTGGCAATTTTTTTTATTTTTTCTTCTTGGACCATCTTCGTCACAAACATCAGAGTAGTGCAAGTTTCAGACTAAATTGGTATAATTTTTAGTATATTTTATTATTATATCTTTAAACTCATTCCATGCATATTCTCTTTTTTATTTTTTTTATTAATAATTAATAATTAATCTATTTTACTAATTATTTTTATATATATATTAATTAAATATTAAAAATAATATTTTTATTAAATAATAATTATTTTAAAAATTATACTAATTTAATAAAATTAAATATTTATTTAATCAAATAAACATTATATTTAATATAGAAAAACATTTCATCTATTATAAAATATCAAAAAAAAAAAAAGACAACAACAACACAAAAGTAAAATTTCATATTGATAGTAATTTAATTTTCTGAATTAGTATATTATTCCCACAAATGATCAATTAGTGCATTTCGAAGAACATAGTAAATCTCTGTATCTTTGATTTGTCTATGTCGAACAAGAAAATTTTAAAATTGGACATTTTCATCTACGACAATTTCAACTTCAGGAGTTGACGCTTTCATCTGATTCTCAATCGATACATCAACATTACCATCATCATTTTTTGAATTATATAATTATTATGAATTTATTATTATAAATAATAATCAAATTAACATACATATAAATAACAAAAATAAGAAAATAAAATATATTTTATAAAATATAAACATTGCTACATCAAATTGGTGTAAGTAAACAGTATCACGCCAAATTTGGCGTGATATTGTTTACTTACACCAATTTGGCGTGATACTGTTTACTTACACCAATTTGATGTAGTGTTTGATGTTGGATTTGAGCACATTTTTCACTATTTTGGTGTTTTAGCGTTGTGTTGGAGATGGCCTTGGGAGACCCAAGTCTACTTGCAGCATAATTATCATAATTTTTAATTTTTTGTGCAACAAATAAATATTATTTTAAGGTAATTGCTTGTGGTTTCGTTATTGAGTCGTTATAATCACTACTGGTAACACTAAAATTGATCAAGAGGTAATTGTAATCCCTTAAATGATTTTAATCTTTTTAAGGTAAGTTTGCAGTTGGGTTTAATTTTGGAAGTGTTGTCGTGTAAGAATTTGCAATAGGTCAATTTGTCTGTTAAATAGAAATCTTTAAAAAAAAAAAAAAATCAATATCAAAATCTTTTGCACAATCATAAAAGATGTGACTAATTGTATTTGTCAATATTTACAATGTAGTGCTTTAATCATATATTTCATTTTTAGGATGAATGAAATTAAAAACTTTATGTTATAAGCATTAAATATGATAACATTTCCTCTAAAAAGTAGATTTTATTTTTTTAATCAAATTCATCATAATCACCATATAAAAAGCGTAGATTTATTATTTCTCATTAGAGCTTATCCAGAAGAAAATAAATAATATTACTATTATAGTCTAGATTTAATTTACTTTTTTCATTATTTAAATTAAGTAATAAGTATTAAGATAATCATAATTAACATTAATACTAATTGCCTCAAGTTGGAAACACGCAACTTAAAACAAATGATTTATCTTGACTTTCTTCATAAATAACCCGCTTATCATGATTGATATGATTACATGCCACCTCTTTTTTTTACACATATTCTCATCTTAATAAATGAGCTTCATATTATTAAAATAATTATTGTGAATATATTTTTATAAAAATATAATATGGATTTAAGTAAAAATAAATAAATCATCCTTTGAAGACAAAAGTGGGAGCCAACTCCGTTTGACTTGATTATTATTGTTTGTAGACCAATCAATTGGATCAAATAAAAAAATAAATTTTAGTCCATATGATCAAACTATATTTTTTTTTTTCATGACAGGGTATCTGGGCCAACTTGCCCTAAACACCCTAAACTAATCTTTTGATGTCTATTGAACACCCTACAAGTTTAATGTTATAAGGTAAATTAAAAATGTGGTAAGTGTCTCTAAGATGATTCGAACTTTGAAGCAGTAAGTCAATAAAATGAGCAAATATTATTGATCGACAGGCCAACCTCTTGGGATTAAAATTTGTTTATTTGATTGATATGAAACATACAGTATATCATGATATTTGATTGATCAAACTTTAATTTTTATTAATTAATAATTCTCTCATATGCGTTATTTCATTGTTTTACTTGTTTTAAGTTTTAAAAAATATCTGACCTAAGAGTCCAAGAAAATAAATTTGCTCATAAGGGCAAAATTGAGAAAGCATAATTTTGGGATCAAAACGCAGAGTATTATGAAATGGGTGTGTGGAGTTTATGTTTGTTGTATTGTAACGAATACTAAATGACATGGAAAGGAATTGAAAGAGAGATACATATATAAAGTTAGATTTTGTTACATCATTATTGTATCAACTATCACGCAATTGGTTTATATAAAAGAAAAGACTAGTGGAGAATCTTTTGGTGGGCATGACTTAAGCAATTTTTTTTTTTTATTGGTTCAGAGAATATTGTATTACTGAAAAGATAAATTATCAGAGAATCTTTAGAGAAATATGTTTGGTTGATTGTAATAAATTATTGGATATATTATAATAATATGTTTGGTTGTGAGGATAAATGAGTGAATATGTTATATAGATTACTAAATTGCCCTCATTTTTAAATAATAATATAATATCATTTTTATTATTATTTTATTCTATTAATTTTTAAACTATTTCTTTTAACCCCCGATATTTGAAATTTTGTTAAAACACTTCGGTCATATAAAACTTTAATTTGTAGCAAAATCACCCCCACCTACCCCAAGCCACTATCAGCAGCCAGCCACCATTGCCGACAGCTAGCCGCCGTAATGGCGCACGATCGATCAAATTTAGCTGGTCGTGCGTCGATAAAGCCTAATTAGGTCATGGATCAAAGATCCATGGCAAAAAACGGCTATATCTGGCTACGAATATAGTTGTTTCACGACCAACGATGTGGTCATGAAACGGCCACAGATCTGGCCGTGAAAAGGCAAGATCTTTGGCTATGAAACTGCAGCCATTTCACGGCCAAAGATTTGGTCGTGAATGACATTTCACGACCACATCTTTGGTCATGAAATGGCCAGATCTGGTCGTTTTTGGCCATGGATCACAAATCCATGGTCAGAAACATTCTTACCGACACACGATTGGCAAGATCCCGTCGGTCTTGCATTGATATGACGACTTTCACCAGTAGCCAGCAGTGGTGGCTAGCGACCAGTGGTTGTTTTGGGTGGCTGAGGGTATTTTGTTAACTTTTAAAATTTTTTAAGGCTGGGGTGTTTTAGCTAAATTCTCAAATGTAGGCGGTTTGGGCTAATTGTTATTTGATAGACATATGAGGGCAAATGTGTCAAAAATGATAAAAGATTAAAGACAAAATAGAGTTAAAATTAATATTACCTCCATAATCTTATATTAACATCCATTGGGAAGGTAATCTGATTACCCCCGATATTTCTAATAATAAACACTATTTGTAATAAAACATTATGTAATATTTTATTATTTGACAACTAAACGAAGAAATCTTGAAAATTAAATAAAGATTACAAGATTAATCTTATATCACGCGCAACCTTAGAATAATCCTTTTCACTACTTTAGTACATATTTTATACTTTATATAATATATAGTATTATCAACATGTGAATTTAAAGATGTCACGGCAGGGTTAAAGAAAATTAAATTGTTGGTGGCAGCTAATCTGTGTTGATTTATGTGGACGTTTGGTCAGAAATTCTTACCAAACAATTATAATAATAATAAATAATTTTTTATTTTGAACTCTAAATTGACTTTCGTTCTAATATATTTATAAACAAATATATTGGCATTGAAATGGTCATATATATATGTTTTTTTTATTGATCTTTGGAGACAGTAAATTAATAAGAACAAATCACACTCGGATAAAATAAATAAATTGTGATATAGATATACTACAATTTGCATACAATTTGTCATGAAATAAATTTATATTATTTTCAATATTTGAAAATACAAAAAATTATATTGAATGACCATTTCAAACCAACATACTTTTTTTAATTGAAGGTAAAAGGAAAAAAAAATAAAAAAAGCTAAAATTCATTAAAAGACTAAAAGCAACTTTGATGGTATAACAACTATCTCTAGGTGGCCAAACGGTTTGATAAATACTCGAAAGGTCCTGAGTTCGAGTTTCTTTTTAAGTACTAATGAGGACAGTCATTAGATCTCCTATCTGATCAGTAATTCTGGTGTTTCAAATGATTAATTAACAGCTAATTAAAAAAAAAATCTAACGAGTCTAATTAAAATTCCTTAAAACACTAAAGTTTATAGTAGCCTACGACCAGTAAAATTATAAGTAGTACTTAACATATAAAGTTGTTAATGGTAGTATGAAATTATTCCATGCTTTGATTAGAAGATAATATAACATATCAGTACAAAATAAAAAATAAAAGAAATTCAATAATTGGTTTAAAATATAGTATGATTGATACAGTTACCAGATAATTACTTAAATTAAATAATTGATTTAATGTGGATGAATATTGGATTAATATAAGTTAGGCAAAGTAA